>NC_037675.1:98625920-98825879 GCF_003255815.1 Theropithecus gelada | reverse complement strand
CCATACTGTTTTCCATAATGGTTGAACTAGTTTACAATCCCACCAACAGTGTAAAAGTGTTCCTATTTCTCCACATCCTCTCCAGCACCTGTTGTTTCCTGACTTTTTAATGATTGCCATTCTAACTGGTATGAGATGGTATCTCATTGTGGTTTTGATTTGCGTTTCTCTGATGGCCAATGATGACAAGCATTTTTTCAAGTATTTGTTGGCTGTATGCATGTCTTCTTTTGAGAAATGTCTATTCATATCCTTTGCCCACTTTTTCATGGGGTGGTTTTTTTTTTAAATTTGTTTGAGTTCTTTGTAGATTCTGGATATTAGCCCTTTGTCAGATGAGTAGACTGCAAAAATTTTCTCCCATTCTGTAGGTTGCCTGTTCACTCTGATGGTAGTTTCTTTTACTGTGCAGAAGCTCTTTAGTTTAATTAGATCCCATTTGTCAATTTTGGCTTTTGTTGCCATTGCTTTTGGTGTTTTAGACGTGAAGTCCTTGTCCATGCCTATGTCCTGAATGGTATTACCTAGGTTTTCTTCTAGGGTTTTTATGGTTTTAGGTCTAACATTTAAGTCTCTAATCCATCTTGAATTAATTTTTGTATAAGGAGTAAGGAAAGAATCCAGTTTCAGCTTTCTACTTATGGCTAGCCAATTTTTCCAGCACCATTTATTAAATAGGGAATCCTTTCCCCGTTTCTTGTTTTTGTCAGGCTTGTCAAAGATCAGATGGCTGTAGATGTGTGGTATTATTTCTGAGGGCTCTGTTCTGTTTCATTGGTCTATACCTCTGTTTTGGTACCAGTACCATGCTGTTTTGGTTACTGTAGCCTTGTAGTATAGTTTGAAGTCAGGTAGCGTGATGCCTCCAGCTTTGTTCTTTTGAATTAAGATTGTCTTGGCAATGCAGGCTCTTTTTTGGTTCCATATGAACTTTAAAGCAGTTTTTTCCAATTCTGTAAAGAAAGTCATTGGTAGCTTGATGGGAATGGCACTGAATCTATAAATTACATTGGGCAGTATGACCATTTTCACGATATTGATTCTTCCTCTCCATGAGCATGGTATGTTCTTCCATTTGTTTGTGTCCTCTTTTATTTCACTGAGCAGTGGTTTGTAGTTCTCCTTGAAGAGGTCCTTTACATCCCCTGTAAGTTGGATTCCTAGGTATTTTATTCTCTTTGAAGCAATTGTGAATGGAAGTTCATTCATGATTTGGCTGTCTGTTTGTCTGTTACTAGTGTATAAGAATGCTTGTGATTTTTGCACATTAATTTTGTATCCTGAGACTTTGCTGAAGTTGCTTATCAGCTTGAGGAGATTTTGGGCTGAGATGATGGGGTTTTCAAAATATACAATCATGTCATCTGCAAACAGGGACAATTTGACTTCTTCTTTTCCTAACTGAATACCCTTTATTTCTTTCTCTTGCCTGATTGCCCTAGCTAGAACTTCCAACACTATGTTAAATAGGAGTGGTGAGAGAGGGCATCCATATCTTGTGCCAGTTTTCAAAGGGAATGCTTCCAGTTTTTGCCCATTCAGTATGATATTGGCTGTGGGTTTGTTGTAAATAGCTCTTATTATTTTGAGATGCGTTACATCAATACCAAATTTATTGAGAGTTTTTAGCATGAAGGGCTGTTGAATTTTGTCAAAGGCCTTTTCTGCATCTATTGAGATAATCATGTGGTTTTTGTCTTTGGTTCTGTTTATATGCTGATTACATTTATTGATTTGTGTATGTTGAACCAGCCTTGCATCCCAGGGATGAAGCCCACTTGATCATGGTGGATAAGCTTTTTGATGTGCTGCTGGATTTGGTTTGCCAGTATTTTATTGAGGATTTCTGCATCGATGTTCATCAGGGATATTGGTCTAAAATTCTCTTTTTTGTTGTGTCTCTGCCAGGCTTTGGTATCAGGATGATTTTGGCCTCATAAAATGAGTTAGGGAGGATTCCCTCTTTTTCTATTGATTGGAATACTTTCAGAAGGAATGGTACCAGCTCCTCCTTGTACCTCTGGTAGAATTCGGCTGTGAATCTGTCTGGTCCTGGACTTTTTTTGGTTGATAGGCTATTAATTATTGCCTCAATTTCAGAGCCTGTTATTGGTCTATTCAGGGATTCAACTTCTTCCTGGTTTAGTCTTGGAAGAGTGTAAGTATCCAGGAAATTATCCATTTCTTCTAGGTTTTCTAGTCTATTCACATAGAAGTGTTTATAGTTATTCTCTGATGGTAGTTTGTATTTCTGTGGGGTCAGTGGTGATATCCCCTTTATCATTTTTTATTGCATCTATTTGATTCTTCTCTCTTTTCTTCTTTACTAATCTTGCTAGCAGTCTATCAATTTTGTTGATCTTTTCAAAAAACCAGCTCCTGGATTCATTGATTTTTTGGAGGGTTTTTTGTGTCTCTATCTCCTTCAGTTCTGCTCTGATATTAGTTATTTCTTGCCTTCTGCTAGCTTTTGAATGTGTTTGCTCTTGCTTCTCTAGTTCTTTTAATTGCAATGTTAGAGTGTCAATTTTTGATCTTTCCTGCTTTCTCTTGTGGGCATTTAGTGCTATAAATTTCCCTCTACACACTGCTTTAAATGTGTCCCAGAGATTCTGGTATGTTGTATCTTTGTTCTCATTGGTTTCAAAGAACATCTTTATTTCTGCCTTCATTTCGTTATGTACCCAGTAGTCATTCAGGAGCAGGTTGTTCAGTTTCCATGTAGTTGAGCGGCTTTGAGTTTCTTAGTCCTGAGTTGTAGTTTGATTGCACTGTCGTCTGAGAGACAGTTTGTTACAATTTCTGTTCTTTTACATTTGCTGAGGAGTGCTTTACTTCCAACTATGTGGTCAATTTTGGAATAGGTGCGATGTGTTGCTGAGAAGAATGTATGTTCTGTTGATTTGGGGTGGAGAGTTCTGTAGATGTCTATTAGGTCTCCTTGGTGCAGAGTTGAGTTCAATTCCTGGATATCCTTGTTAACTTTCTGTCTCATTGATCTGTCTAATGTTGACTGTGGGGTGTTGAAGTCTCCCATTATTATTGTATGGGAGTCTAAGTCTCTTTGTAAGTCTCTAAGGACTTGCTTTATGAATCTGGGTGCTCCTGTATTGGGCGCATATATATTTAGGATAGTTAGCTCTTCCTGTTGAATTGATCCCTTTACCATTATGTAATGGCCTTCTTTGTCTCTTTTGATCTTTGAGGGTTTAAAGTCTGTTTTATCAGAGACTAGGATTGCAACCCCTGCTTTTTTTTGTTCTCCATTTGCTTGGTTGATCTTCCTCCATCCCTTTATTTTGAGCCTTTGTGTGTCTCTGCATGTGAGATGGGTCTCCTGAATACAGCAAACTGATGGGTCTTCACTCTTTATCCGGTTTGCCAGTCTGTGTCTTTTAATTGGACCATTTAGTCCATTTACATTTAAGGTTGATATTGTTATGTGTGAACTTGATCCTGTCATTGTGATATTAGCTGGTTATTTTTCTCGTTAGTTGATGCCGTTTCTTCCTAGCTTTGGTGGTCTTTACATTTTGGCATATTTTTGCAATGGCTGGTACTGGTTGTTCCTTTCCATGTTTAGTGCTTCCTTCAGGATCTCTTGTAGGGCAGGCCTGTTGGTGACAAAATCTCCAAGCATTTGCTTGTCTGTAAAGGATTTTATTTCTCCTTCACTTACGAAACTTAGTTTGGCTGGATATGAAATTCTGGGTTGAAAATTCTTTTCTTTAAAAATGTTGAATATTGGCCCCCACTCTCTTCTGGCTTGGAGAGTTTCTGCCAAGAGATCTGCTGTTAGTCTGATGGGCTTCCCTTTGTGGGTAACCAGATCTTTCTCTCTGGCTGCCCTTAACATTTTTTCCTTTATTTCAACTTTGGTGAATCTGACAATTATGTGTCTTGGAGTTGCTCTTCTCGAGGAGTATCTTTGTGGCGTTCTTTGTATTTCCTGAATTTGAATGTTGGCCTGCCTTACTAGGTTGGGGAAGTTCTCCTGGATGATATCCTGAAGAGTGTTTTCCAACTTGGTTCCATTTTCCCCCTCACTTTCAGACACACCAATCAGACATAGATTTGGTCTTTTCACATAATCCCATATTTCTTGGAGGCTTTGTTCATTTCTTTTTCCTTTTTTTTCTCTAGACTTCTCTTCTCACTTCATTTCATTCATTTGATCTTCAATTGTTTTTTTTTTTTGAGACGGAGTCTTGCTCTGTCGCCCAGGCTGGAGTGCAGTGGCACGATCTCGGCTCACTGCAAGCTCCGCCTCCCAGGTTCATTCCATTCTCCTGCCTCAGCCTCCCGAGTAGCTGGGACTACAGGCACCCACAACCGCGCCCGGCTAATTTTCTGTATTTTTAGTAGAGACGGGGTTTCACCGTGGTCTCGATCTCCTGACCTTGTGATCCGCCCGCCTCGGCCTCCCAAAGTGCTGGGATTACAGGCGTGAGCCACCGCGCCCGGCCAGATCTTCAATTGTTGATACTCTTTCTTCCAGTTGATCAAGTCGGTTACTGAAGCTTGTGCATTTGTCACGTATTTCTCGTGTCATGGTTTTTATCTCTGTCAGTTCGTTTATGGCCTTCTCTGCATTGATTATTCTAGTTATCCATTCTTCCATTCTTTTTTTAAGAATTTTAGTTTCTTTGCCCTGGGTACTTAGTTCCTCCTTTAGCTCTGAGAAGTCTGATTGACTGAAGCCTTCTCCTCTCAACTCATCAAAGTCATTCTCCGTCCAGCTTTGATCCGTTGCTGGTGATGAGCTGCGTTCCTTTGGAAGGGAAGATATGCTCTGATTTTTTGAATTTCCAGCTTTTCTGCCCTGCTTCTTCCCCATCTTTGTGGTTTTGTCTGCCTTTGGTCTTTGGTGCTGGTGACATACTGATGGGGTTTTGGTGTGGGTGTCCTTACTGTTTGTTAGTTTTCCTTCTAACAGTCAGGACTCTCAGCTGTAGGTCTGTTGGAGATTGCTTGAGGTCCACTCCGGACCCTGTTTGCCTGGGTATCAGCAGCAGAGGCTGCAGAAGATAGAATATTGCTGAACAGCGAGTGCTGCTGTCTGATTCTTGCTCCGGAAGCTTCATCTCAGGGGTGTACCCCACCGCATGAGATGTGAGGTGTTGGTCTGTACCTAGTGGAGAATGTCTCCCAGTTAGGCTACTCAGGGGTCAGGGACCCACTTGAGCAGGCAGTCTGCCTGTTCTCAGATCTCAACCTCCATGCTGGGAGATAACTCTTGAGGTTTTTGCCAACCTCTGGACAAGTCCTGCATGAGCCTCATCTTCAGCAGTGCTGTGAGATGTCCAAGATGGCACTGCTGCCCTCACACCCCCAGTCTTCCTCATGGTTGTGTGAGCTTCTCATTTCTCACATAAAAACAGCTCATATAGATTTTTTTAGACATAGACAAGCTAATTCCCAATTTATGTAGAAAGGCACAGGCCCAAGAATACCTAAAACAACCTTGAAAAAGAAGAATGAAGTGGGAGGAATCACTCCACTCCATATTAAACCTAACCATGTAGCTAGAGTGATCCAGACAGTGTGATATAGTCTGAGGAATGGCTACATTGACCAATGAAACAGACTAGAGACCCAGAAATGAGCCCATACAAATATGCCCCGTGGTTTTTGTCAAAGGTGCAAATGCAATTCAGTGGAGGGGGGATTCTTGACAGACAGTGCTGTAGCAATTGGATGGCCAGAGGCAGAAGAAAACTTCACAGCTTATACAAAGATCAACTCAAAATGTGTTATGGACATAAATGTAAACATGAGAAACTGTAAAGCTTTTAGGGAAAAAAAAGAAAGAGAATATCTTCAGGACCCAGGACTAGGCAAAGAGTTCTTAGATTTAATGCAAAAGTGTAATATATAAAAGGAAAAATTGATAAATTATACCTCATCAAAATTATAAACTTTTGCTTCATGAAAGATCCCATGAAGAAGATGAAAAGAAAAGCTATAGACTGGGAAAAAATATTTGCAAACCACATATCCAATAAAAAACTAGACATATCTAGAAATTTTTAATTTTTAATTTTCAAAATTCAACAGTAAAAAAGAAAAAAAATCCAACTAGAAAACAGATAAAAGACATGAACAGACATATCACCCAAGAGCATGTTTTATATTGAACATCAAAAGATGTCCAACATTATTAGTCATTAGGGAAATGCAAATCAAAGCCACAGTGAGCTATCACTACACACCTACAAGAATGACTAAAATAAAAAATAGTGACAACATCAAATGCTGGCAAGGATGTGGAGAAACAGAATCATTCGTGTATTGCTGATGAGAATGTAAAATGGAACAAACTTTCTGGGCAATAGTTTGGCAGATTCTTATAAAACCAAATATGCAATTACTGTACAATTATACGCTTGGGCATTTATCCCACAAAAGTAAAACCTTTTTTTTTTTTTTTTTTTTTTGAGACAGAGTCTCACTCTGTTGCCCAGGCTGGAGTGTAGTGGCATGATCTTGGCTCACTGCAAGCTCCGCCTCCCAGGTTCACACCATTCTCCTGCCTCAGCCTCCCAAGTAGCTGGGACTACAGGTGCCTGCCACCATGCCTGGCTAATTTTATTTTTTTGTATTTTTAGTAGAGATGGGGTGTCACTGTGTTAGCCAGGAAGGTCTTGATCTCCTGACCTCATGATCTACCTGCCTTAGCCTCCCAAAGTGCTGGGATTACAGGTGTGAGCCACCGCACCCAGTCGAAAACATATGTTGACACAAAAATGGACACAAACATATTTACAGCAATTTTATTCCTAATAGCCAAAAAAGTACCCCATTGCCCTTCAATAAGTGAATGTTTAAATAAACTGTGATACATCAACATCATCATGGAATACTATTAAACAATAAAATGGAACAAACTATTGATACTTGCAACAGCTTGGATGACTGTCCAAGGAATTACGCTAAGTGAAAAAAGCCCATTTTCAAAGGTTACATACAGTAGAAATTCATTTACACAATGTTCTTGAAATAAACAAATTATAGAAATGGGGAAGAGATTAGTAGTTACCAAGTGTTATGGACAGCAGAAATGGCAGAGGGTCGTGGGAATGGATGTAGCTACAAAATGGCAATACAGAATTTTTGTGATGATGGATTGTTCTAGGTCTTGACTGTCGTGGTAGATGCACACACCCACACGTGTTGCCAAAATAGAACAAAGCATACACATATGTACACAAAAATGAGTACAAATGAAATGGGAAATCTGAATACGATCTGTAGGTCACATGAAAGCCAAAAACCCAGTTGGTGATATTGTACCGTAGTTTGCAAGATGTTACCGTGTCAGGAAACTGGCTAAAGTGTACATGAAGTTTCTCTATGTAATTAGATATGTGGTTTGCAAATATTTTTTCCCAGTCTATAGCTCTTCTTTTCATCCTCTTAATGGAGTCTTTCATGAAACAAAATTTTATAATTTTGAAGAGTAATAATTTATCAATTTTTCCTTTTATATATTACATTTTATAATTAAATCAAAGAACTCTTTGCCTAGCTGTGTCAGGAAACTGGCTAAAGGATACATTGAGTTTCTGTATATAATATATACATAATATATGTTATATATAATATATAGTTTATATTACATAATTTATACACTACATAAATATATATAACATACATAATATATATTTATTTTTATTTATTTATTTATTTTTGAGACAGCGTTTCACTCTTGTTGCCCAGTCTGGAGTGGAATGGCATGATCTCAGATCATTGCAACCTCCGCCTCCTGGGTTCAAGCAATTCTCCAGCCTCAGTCTCCCGAGTAGCTGAGATTACAGGTGCCCGCCACTATGCCCGGCTAATTTTTTATATTTTCAGTAGAAACGGAGTTTCATCATGTTGATCAGGCAGGTCTTGAGCTCCTGACCTCAGGTGATCCACCCGCCTTGGCCTCCCAAAGTGCTGAGATTACAGGCATGAGCCACCATGCCTGGCCATGATATATATTTATATATTATATATAATTGTATGTAATGTGCTGTATATGTGACATATAATTATCTATAATATGATATGTGTGTAATATATATTATATATAATAATATATGTATATGTTATATATTGTATTTATATATTGTATCATATATAATACAGAGAGACTCCGTATGTGTATGTGTATTCGCATCTATATTTGTGAATCTGCAATTATCTCAACATAAGAATTTAACTACTAAAAAAGCCAAACACTTCATACATGGAATTTATGAATGACTGCTCTTTTCTTTACTAAATTCTAAGTGCTGCAAACTGTTCCCTACTCCAATCCCTCACAAAAAAAGAAACTTTAATAGACACAGTTAAAACAGAAGGGTTTCTGTTGAAATGAACATATGCCAATAGAAAGGCACTGAATTCTTTGTTCCCTCCTAGGAGTCTTCTAGATCCATACCATCAGTGGAAATGAATGAAAGATAGCAGTTGGTTTCTTCTCTTGGGCTGACGTGCTATTTATTGCTGCTGGATATTAAACATACACAGAGAGAGAGAAAGAGGAAAATGAAAAAGAGGTCTTTCTCTATGAAAAGCAACAAAAAGTATTAGTCAATATCTGCTTGATGCAAAACCCCAACATTTTGCTTCTCATTTCTCTGTGCAAAACCTACTGAGATGCACAATAGATTTGAGCAAAGTATAGATTAAATGCAGACTTTGAACTGTGTGTAGAAACTTAAATTGGATTTCTTTATGATTTAAGACATGTTAGGTCATTCATAATTCATCACAAGCACATCTTCAGTTAATGTAGTAAAACCAGCCCCTCCCAGCTTTTTCTATAATGTGCCAGAAAGATGTGTTTCATGTTTGCTAAGTGGAGGAGGAGCAGCATTAAAGAGGAACTGTGTATGGGTTTGTGTATGTGCATTTACACACACATGCCTATGTGGACAGATAAGCAAATAAGCACAGGGCCATGACCTCCAAACCCTCCCCAAATCAGGATGAGCTGAAATGAATCAGGATCAAGGGAATGCACAATCTCAGATTAATCTCAGTAAATATTCAAATCTAGAGATGCATGCAATACTTTGCCTTCTTAGGACAAGGAATGGGGTGTTTTTGGGTGGTTCATGGCTCTGAGCCTGGAAGTAATGAGGCTTTCTCTGCAGACAGGAAATCCGAATGTCAGAAAGGGAAATGGGTTTACCCTGATACACCTTGACATGAACAGACATATCACCACAAAGGACTCTCAAAGGACCCAGTCCACATTTCCTAACGTTTTTTAATTTTTAATTTTCTAATTTTTTGAGACAGAGTCTCGCTCTGTCACTCAGGCTGGAGTGCAGTGGTACAATCTCAGCTGAGACCTCCACCTCCCAGGTTCAAGCGATTCTCTTGCCTCAGTCTCCTGAGAAGCTGCTATTACAGGCACATACCACCACACTCAGCTCATTTTTGTATTGTTAGTATGGACAGGGTTTCACCATGTTGGCCAGGCTGATCTTGAACTCCTGACCTCAAGTGATCTGCCTGCCTTAGCCTCCCAGAATGTTGGGATTACAAATGTGAGCCACCGTGGCTGGCCCCTGTCCACATTTCTAAGATAGAACCCACTACCTGTGTTTTAGTTATTGGTTACATGTCTCTCTTCTTCAGGGAGCCTGTGACTCCTCAAAAGCCCAGGCCATGTCTGATAGCATCTCTGCATTCCTGAAGCTGAGCGTAGGGTTAGCTCAGAATCGTGGCTGTACAAATGAGTTCACTGATGCTGCTTGGTTTCTAGTCTGCTAAGGTTTATTTTTATATAAATAACACCTCATTTTCTGATTACAACTAATAACAGCTTGTACTGTTTATCTTTTGTCCCTCCAGATCCACTCTACTTTTTCTGCCCTGTCAGGTGTCCAAGAAAGCTGATCATATTGATTATGTTACCTAGGTTTCCATGTCCCCTGGATTCCGATCGGGTTCTCTTAAAGGGACGCATTGTCAGAAGATCAGATTGCAGAAGGAAAGAGAAGTAGGTGACTCCCCTCTTCCTTGACAGCCTTGGCTAGGCAGTCACTGTGCTTCACTACCACATGCCATGGAGATCACTCCCCTGCTAGGCTCCAGGAACGTGTTCAGACTCAAAGGTACCAACAGCTTCCCACTATTGCTAGTCACAAAATGTGTCATTGTCTCTTGCTATTTTCTTGCTGGTTATTTGGGCTGTTTTGCCCAACATTCAGGTTCTTTCTGCTTGATACTAGGAAGGAGTGTGCTTCCTGATTTCTTCATCATCCGGCAGGACCATATGAATATGCTTGGAGCATCTTTGCCAATGCAGGAATACATATATATTGTGCTCCTAGCAGAGCTCTCTTTCTCTTTTTTTCAACGACCAGCAACATTCCAGAGAGAGGGTGTTCCATTAGTCAATACCACAGAGAGAAGGCAAAAAATAAAAATAATAAAAAAAAAAGAATGTGAAGAAGAACATAGACTATTTACTAAACATGTACAATGAGCAAGAACTCAACTGAGATTTGGGTGTTTTTTGTTTTGTTTTGGTTTTGGTTTTTTGAGAGGGAGTCTCACTCTGTCGCCCAGGCTGGAGTGCAGTGGCACGATCTCGGCTCACTGCAACCTCCACCCCCAGGGTTCAAGCATTTCTTCTGCCTCAGCCTCCCGAGTAGCTGGGATTACAGGCGTGTGCCACCATGCCCTGCTAATTTTTGTATTTTTAGTGGAGACGGGGGTCTCACCATGTTGGCCAGGCTGGTTTCAGACTCCTGACCTCAGGTGATCTGCCCTCCTCGGGCTCCCAAAGTGCTGGGATTACAGGCATGAGCCACCACACCCGGCCCGAGATTTGCGTGTTTTATTGTTGTTGTTTCTGTCGTATTATTTCACCTCTCAGGACGAATACAGCAGCCTTAACCCTGAGCCCTATCAACAGCCGCTTCACGGAACGCTCTTCAGTTAATCTTTGAGAATGACAAGTATTTTCTGCTGAGACTTTAAATAATAATAGCCCACTTTGGAAAATGTGCAAAGTATAGAAAAATATAGATAAGCAAATAAAATAATCAAAACCCCCACTACTGAGAGATAACAGCTATAAATTTTTTGGCATGTTTTCTTCCAGTTTATTTTCTTTGTGTGTGTATGTACGGGTGGAAGGGCGACGTGTTTATATTTTTATGTATTTGTATGTTATTGAGATTTGAAATCAAATTATAATTCATGCCCTTACCACTTCTTACAATAAGGTGAAAAATTTTTAAAGTGGTGATAATACGTTTAGCCAACACAGCTTTGACCTTGTTTAATTGAATTGACAGGTGCCCCAGAGACAAATAGCCAAGCAGGGCCAAGGCACACAGTGATCTGATGGCCATTTTACCGAAGCCTGTTTTTTGCCAGGCTCTTACAGTGGGGAAAAGAATGGAGGAAGCTTTGCCAAAGGAAAATAAAATGTCCGACCCCGGGGGAGCCAGCCACAATGGCTGCACTGGTAGAAAACAAGCCATACAATGTCAACAAACAGAAAAAGAATGGGGCCTGTCATCAAGTTGGAATTTGGGGAAGGTCTGGTTTCCAGGCATTTTATGGTAGCAGCAAAGAAGCAAAGATAATTCATGTGCATTGTCGGATGAGCTCCTCTCAACACAGCCGGTTTAAAATGGCACAATGGGAGCATGTTGTGTAGGCCAGCATTCCCATTAAGCCCTGTGCAACCGGCCTAGCTGAGAGCAGGAAAAGGCACTTGCACCCATGCGAATGTTTGTGTCCCTCCAGAACTCATATGTTGAAATGGCCTCCAAGTTGATGATATTGGGAGGTGGCATTGTTGGGAGGTGAATAGGTCATCAGGGCTCTGCCGCTATGGATGGTATTAGTGCCCTTCTAAAAGGGGACCCAGAGAGACCCTTGATCCCTCCACCCTGTAAGAACACAGCAAGAAGTCACCTCCTAAGAACCAGGGAAGCAGGCCCACACCAGACACCAAATCTGCCAATGCCTGAATCTTGGACTTTCCTGCCTCCAGAACTGTAAGAAATAAATTATTGTATTTTATAAGCCACCTAGCCCAAACTAAGATCCCTGTGGATGGGTATAAACAAGACCCAAACTGAGTCCTATTTAGCCTGACCTGGGTAGTGCTTGTAAGGGTGAAAAGACTTACCAAGTTCACAAAATCATCTGCAGTAGGGAGCGGGGAAGTAAAATTCAAACTCCTTTCTCTCTGATCCCAAAGCCCTCAATTTCTTCACGGGGTCATGCTACTCAGGGGGAAAGGGAGTTGCAGAGGAAAAGGTTCTGCTTTTTCTAAACAGATTTTAGTTTGTTGGCACAGTCTGGCTGGACACTCCCTGATCCTTTCTCTGTTTTCTGGTACAAGAAGACTACAACTCCCAGCTTCCCTTGCACTTATATTGTGGTCATGTGACTAGTTCCAGCTAATAGACAGTTGCCCCAGGAGACGTATGCAAGGCTATGTCTGGGTTTTAGAATCTCGCACTGGAGCTTTAGCTTACCTTCTCTCTTCCTTCTATACAACAGGGCCGTGCATTGGAGAAGATCCAGATCCCTAAGTCACCAGTTAGGAAGACAACCAAGAAAGCCACCTGGCCTACATAGAACTGTGAAATGAATGGGAAATTGTGTGTGTATGCACATACTAAACCATTTCTATTGAATTAAGCCACAATTTGGGCTTGTCTGTTACAGCATCTATCACACATTATCCTGATTAATATGGCCTGGTACCTAAGACATACACACACTGAAAAAGTGTTATTTGCTGTTACAATATGTTCTAATATAACTGTGAGTCAGGAGAGGCCATATTCACTTAAGAAAGACTGGGGGGACACATATATATATTGTGCTCCTACTACAATCTGAGCTTTGTAGGATATTATATAGTCATACATTCATTCATTTAAAAACTATTCTGGAGTGCCCTAGTATATCAGATATACTAAAAATGAGATTTGCTTATTCATTAGATACTCATTGAGTCTCTATGAGTACAAGGCACCAGCACCGTGTTGTGTGATGGTGATAAACATTACTATACATAAGCTATGTCTGTGTTCTTGAGGTATAAGAGACATATGCAGGTTGAGCATTCCAAATCTAAAAATCCAGAATCCAAAATACTCCAAAATCAAGCTTTTTGAGCACTGACATAATGTTCAACAGAAATGCTCACTGGAACATTCCGGATTTCAGATTTTGGGATTTGGGATGCTCCACTAGTAAATATAATGCATCTAAAATCTGAAAAAATCTGAAATTTGAAAAACTTCTGATTCCAAGCATTTTGGATAAGCGATACTCAATCTGTATTTATTCACCTAAGAAATATTTATGCTTACCAGGTGCAGACACCATTCTAAACAACAGAAACCCAGTCAAATCTACAATTATTAACTGAGACAGGGCTCTGAAATCATGGTTCCAAGAGAGCAGGTAACTAAGGAACCTGACCTAGACTCTTGGGTGGAGAATACGGAGGCATGGAGGGCTTCCCTCTGGAAACAACGTTTAAGCTGAGATCTGGCAAATAGGTAAGGTTCAACCAGGCCAAGCGAGGATGAAGGAAGGCATTCTGGGCAGAAGGAGCCATGTGTGTGAAAGCTGGTGGCAGAAAGGAGCACACCAGGCTGCAAAGGCCAAGGATGCCCTGCAGGGCCGGAGTGCACAGCACGGATTGAGGTGGTGGAGGGGCTCTCTATTGAAGAGAAAGGCATCCTGGGCAAAACACAAAAGATAAAGCACAATTCAGGAGATCCTTGCAAACACATAACCAAACAAGTATCAATATCTGTAATGCCAAAACAAAAGAAAACAAATCTTCAAATTAACATGGAAAAGCAATTAAGCTAACTTTTTTTAAAGGGACAGCTGTCATGAACAGGCAAATCCCACGAGAAGACACATGAATTGTAAATAATTACCAATTGTCCAAATTACCAATCTCTGTGGTAATAATGGAACTATAAGTTGACATTTCAATAAAAGATAAAAAATGACCTCTACCAGAGAGAACATTTTTTAAAGATGATGGTGCCAATCTGTGGTGAGAGTGGGATATGGTTTGGCTGTGTCCCCACCCAAATCTCATCTTGAATTCCCATGTGTTGTGGGAGGGACGCAGTGGGAGGTAATTGAATCATGGGGGCAGGTCTTTCCTATGTTGTTCTTGTGACAGAGAATAAGTCTATGGCCACGTGCGGTGGCTCATGCCAACTGGGTTATCCCAGCATTGTGGGAGGCCGAGGAGGGCGGATCACAAGGTCAAGAGATGAAGACCACCCTGGCTAACATGGTGAAACCCTGTCTCTACTAAAAATACAAAAATTATCTGGGAGTGGTGCTGCACACCTGTAGTCCCAGCTACTCGGGAGGCTGAGGCAGGAGAGTTGCTTGAACCCGGGAGGCGGAGGTTGCAGTGGGCCGAGATTGTGTCATAGCACTCCAGCCTGGAGACAGAGCAAGACACCATCTCAAAAAAAAAAAAAAAAAAGAAAAGAAAAGAAAAAGAGAATAAGTCTCACAAGATCAGATGATTATATAAGGGGGAATTTCCCTGCACAAGCACTCTTATCTGCTGAGATGTGAGACGTGCCTTTCACCTTCCACCATGATTGCGAGGCACCCCCAGTCAGGTGGGTTTGTAAGTTCATTAAGCCTTTGTTTCTTCCCAGTCTGATATGTCTTTATCAGCCGCATAAAAACAGAGTGCTAGTTGTTTGCCAAAACCCATCTCCTCTTCTTCCTAGCCATGGAGTGAAATGACATTTGTCAACTACTGTTGTAAGTAGTGATGTCCACCTGCATAAGTTCCAACCAGCATGCAAGTGAAGCAATGGGTACGACTTTCAGGCTTGGTGGGTGAAGACTTCCTTGTCTTCTACATGCACATAGGGATGGTGGCTCCCGGGGTGGCACAGGAGTCCAGGGAGGGCTGCTGGGAGCAAGATGAAGACAGCAGGGCTAACAGGCAGAGAGCTAGGTCCATGTGTGTTGGGGACACGTAATAGTGGTCATGATTTTGAGTCTTTACCTGGATCAAGTGGAGCCAGCCAAGAAGCTTCCGTGTCAGTATCCCATGTCAGTATCCCATGCGCTGGGAAGTTTTCCCTGGAAACCAGCATCAGTGTGATGTGCAGGTGATCCCCAGGGCTGTGAACTCTTCACAGAATGGGCATAGGGATGAAAAGAGAACAAAAATAAGGCAGTCCCTGCCCTCGTGGAGCTTGTCTTTTATTTTTGTTTTTTGAAACTATTAAGGAATTTAACTTATTCCCATCTTTCAATTTTAGAGCTGGGGAAACTGAGACTCAGGGAAGTTAGGAGGCTTGTCCAGGGCCATTCAATTAGAAGGCAGCAAAGATAATTACCAGTCTGCTTGACCCTACACCACACCATCCAGCCTCACAGGAAGTTTCTAAATAACAGAATACTTTGGCTGAGCAAATGAGGCCAGCACGACTGCCTGTACTCTGGGAACATTCAGGAGGCATCTGGAATTCTATTTCGGAGCACCATCCTAGAATGCCCTTCTGTCATCCATTGCCACCTTCACTACACCGGAGACGCTGACATTTATATTTTTAAACCCTTTTTGTCAAAATTAATGCTATCGTTCTCAGGTGCAGGATCCTACCCCATGGAGCACCTGCAGAAACAGGAATAAATTGTAAACAAAAAAATCCCGGTATTACATAAGACATTAAAATGGGAACAAGAGCTTAAATTTAAACCAGTTTAATTTCATCCCTAATAGCAAATGCTAAACAATGGAGAAACCCTTTCTCTATTCAAAGTCTTCCAAGAGCAAGGAAATTGTCCCCAAATAAAACAATAACCTAATACCATATTAATAATAACCTTGCATCCGTATAACCTTCTTCACTTTTGCAAAGCTCTTTTACATTTGCTGTTTCATAGGGAGGTGACTTCAGGCACAATTGTAGTTATTAAACAAAACCAAGAATTTATTATTATTATTATAAGCTTATATTTGAGCAGCCACCAATCTATCTTCCTCATTGCAGTCAGTTAAACTTTTTCAAAAACAGTTCTATTAAGATCACTTCTGGGTCACAAGAAATGTTGGGATCTTTCTCATTGGCACCAGAAGGAAGGTCCTAATATGGTCTAGACGACTTTGCAATCTGCCTCTAATCTTTTCTCAGCCTCCTTTGTCTTCACTTTCAGAGAGGCAGTGTAACCAAGAGATTAGAAACACTGATATGGTTCGAGAACACAGCTGGGTTCCCCTTCCGTCCCGGGCCCTTTGCAGCCCACCCAGTGGAGACTGGACCTTCCCTTGGCACCACTTTTACACCAGACATTCACCCCAGCAGCCTTTTCAGGAGACAGTCAGATGAAACGCAACACTTTAGGAAACAGCATTGTCTTTCCTTGGCCTGCCATGGGTGGACCCGGCCAAGAGTAAAATCAGAGGGTGGAGATCACTTCTTATTAATCTCCCCCGCAGTGCTGTGCCAGAAGCCCCACTGCAGACAGAATCTATCAAGAGATCAGCCTAACGGCCCAGCAGTCTTAGAACATAGCAGTCACCATTGTACACAAGAGGAAATGGGAGTTGAGGAAGGGCAAGGACCTGCTCAAGGTCCCACGACCAATGCACATGGGCAGTAAGGCCTGAGCCCACATTCTCTCCAGTGTTCAATGCTACTGCTCCACAGATGTCTGCTTTCGGGCACGTTTTTTTAAAGATAGCATGTATGTGTATACACACACATATACACTCACACACGTAGGCCACTGCTACATGTAACATACATGCACACATTCTCTGGGGTGAAATTTGATCCAGGGATGCTGTTGAAGAGTTTTGACATTCCTTAGGTATCAATCACTGGATAAAGTTTGGAGAAATTCCTTTTGGAGGACAGGGCATGTTTGAATCAACAGAAGTAGGAAGGCAATGGGATTTGAAGGTGAGCAAGAATGATCCTCCTGACCTCAAGAGCTCCCACCTGGAGGGCTCTCTGTGCCTGAGGGCATTTCTTGTGGAGAGTAACACTCTTTCCAGGAGTAATCTGAGAAAAGGGACACTGATGACAGCCTCATCGACAGGATAGGAGATGGGAAGGTCAGTGAAATTGGGCCCGAGGGCACATGACACAACTCACACATGGAGGACATTGGACACAAACACTGGCTCCAACCTCCATGCTCCTCCCTCAAGAGAACGTGTCCCCTCCTACTCTCCAGGGACAGAATTGGACAAAGGTGTCATGAGAAGCTGGTCATAAGTGTGGCCATGAAGGGAGTGGGGTGAGGTGTCAAGGGGCAAACTAGGAAAGAGGGTGGAGCCACTTCTCTTTTGGAGCTGCAGAGCCTCCTCGGCCAACAGGAACAGCACCTACCACATGGAGTCTGGAGGGTTCTTATGAGATCACACAGGAAAGAGGATCTGACCCAGTGTGTGGCACAAGGGAGGTGCTAAGTGAGCTCAACTGCTTTCCTCCTGTGCCTCCTGTAGCTTCAAAGTCCCTACTAAATGCGTGGGAAGCTCCCCAAGGGCAAGAATCAAGCCATATAACCTCACAGAGCTCAACACACTCTTAGCATCAGAGTAAAACCATGGCATCACCTATCATGTTAACAATACTCATACCCTTCGCCCACTTTTTGATGGGGTTGTTTGACTTTTTTCTTGTAAATTTGTTTAAGTTCTTTGTAGATTCTGGATGTTAGCCCTTTGTCAGACGGGTAGGTTGTAAAAATTTTCTCCCATTCTGTAGGTTGCCTGTTCACTCTGATGGTAGTTTATTTTGCTGTGCAGAAGCTCTTTAGTTTAATTAGATTCCATTTGTCAATTTTGGCTTTTGTTGCCATTGCTTTTTGCAAATCAAAACCACCATGAGATATCATCTCACACCAATTAGAATGGCGATCATTAAAAAGTCAGGAAACAACAGATGCTGGAGAGGATGTGGAGAAATAGGAACACTTTTACACTGTTGGTGGGACTGTAGACTAGTTCAACCATTGTGGAAGACAGTGTGGCAATTCCTCAAGGATCTAGAACTAGAAATACCATTTGACCCAGCCATCCCATTACTGGGTATATACCCAAAGGATTATAAATCATGCTGCTATAAAGACACATGTACATGTATGTTTATTGTGTCACTATTTACAATAGCAAAGACTTGGAACCAACCCAAATGTCCATCAATGACAGACTGGATTAAGAAAATGTGGCACATATATACCTTGGAATACTATGCAGCCGTAAAAAAGGATGAGTTCATGTCCTTTGTTGGGACATGGATGAAGCTGGAAACCATCCTTCTGAGCAAACTATCGCAAGGACAGAAAACCAAACACCGCATGTTCTCACTCATAGGTGGGAATTGAACAATGAGAACACTTGGACACAGGATGGGGAACATCACACACCAGGGCCTGTCGTGGGGTGGGGGAATGGGGGAGGGATAGCATTAGGAGATATACCTAATGTAAATGATGAGTTAATGGGTGCAGCACACCAACATGGCACATATATACATATGTAACAAACCTGCACGTTGTGCACCTGTACCCTAGAACTTAAAGTATAATAATAATAAAAAAATCAATACTCAAACGTCTATGTTGCCTCCAAGTTTTCAAAGTGCTTTTATCAGTTCATGCGGTGTTATGAAGCAGATGCTATTCTTCATATTTTACTGATGAAAAGAAGAGAAGCAGAAGGGTGAAAAGAGACTTGCTTAGGGCACCACCATTGGTAACTGACAGAGTCAGAAATTAAAATCCACTATTTAAAAAAAAAACTTGATTTTTTTTGGGAATAATTTTAGATATATGGAAAGTTGCAAAAATAGTACAGAGCGTTGCTTCACCCAGTTTCCCCTACTGTTAACATCTTGTATTACATGGTACATTTGTCAAAACGTAGAAACCACTGTTGCTGCCCTGCTATTAACTAAATCTCACATTTTACTTGGACTTGGCCAATTTTTCCCCAAATGTCCTTTTTCTGTTCCAGGACCCATGCAGGGTACCACATTACACTTATTCGTCACGTCTTCTTCCTCTCCTCTGGTCTGTGATAGTTTCCAGTCTTCCCTTGTTTTCTCATGACTTTGACGATTTTGAGAAGTACTGGTCGAGTGCTTTGTAGAATGCTCCTCAATTTTGAACAGGCAAGACTTTGGAATAACTAGGCAGGTTCTCATTTTACTAACCCACAACTGCCCCTACTTAATGGAAAAATTCATGAAACCAAAACTCCATGCACAATAATTCTGGAATCACTCATCAACTCTTAGCCATCAAGGGAACACAAGAGCATCCTGTGATCACCACATCCATCCTCTAACACCAGCAGGACCATTTCAGTGGACTGGCCAGCTCTGCCCAGTGGCACTTTCTTCAGTGATGGTCTATGTCTGCACTGCTGATATGGAGCCACTAGCCATATCCATCTAGGAGCACTTGCAGTGTGGCTAGCGGGGTTGAGAAAAAGAATTTCTAGTTATGTTTAATGTTAGTTAATTTTTATTTAAATAGTGACGTGCGGCTAATGGCCACTCCAGGCTTAAGTGTAGGGCTGGACAAACCCAAAGTTAAGTTAGTCCTTGAGGATAAAGATTGAGAAGTGTGCATTACCTTATTCAGACTGCTCGGCAAAGAAGAATTCATGGTTATGAACATAAACCACAGAGATGGGTGGGGATGGGACTTTAGAGGCCAGTGTTTCCCACACTGGGCTCTTTGGGGACCTAGGAGTTCCCCAGGGATTTATAATGGGACGAATGGAGGAAGGCGTCTCAGATAAGAAAGAAATCTGTGTGTGGGGTTATACGTGTGCTTCCCACCCTCTTCGCAGTCCGTTCCTCTCAGCCCCTTCACCCATAACAGCTCTGCTTATTCCTATGAAACAGGGCAAGCTACTAGGAAAATAAACAAACAAAAAACACTACCCGGCATGTTCATTTTATTTACATATGTATTTAGCTGATTGTAGACTTGACAACAAAGACTAAAGCACATCCTCCTGCCCCTCCCCGGCCCACATTCACTCGACCCCAGGAACAAAAAACCAGAAGTTGTTCTGTTTTTCTCTCACCTGCATCTCAGAGGGGTGGAAGTGGCCTTTGTGTTTCAGGCCACTGAGGCCAGCTAAGTGTTTGAGATGATTTGGATTTGTGTCCCCACCCAAATCTCATGCTGAATTGCAATCCCCAGTGTTGGAGCTAGGGCCCGTCTAGTCTTGCCACGTTCCTCTGCCTGCTTTTATTCTGGCTGTGCTGGCAGCTGATTAGATTGTGCCCACCCCAATTGAGGGTGGTCTGCCTTTCCCAGTCCACTGACTCAAATGTTAATCTCCTTTGGCAACACCCTCATAGACACACCCAGGATCAATACGTTGGATCCTTCAACCCAATCAAGTTGACACTCAGTATTAACCATCACAGCTACCTTGGAAGCCGTTTATGGGAAATGTGAAGCCACGCACCTCTTGGACATTCACATTGGACTGTTGTGTGAACAAGAAATAAACTCTGTGTTAAACCACTGATATTCTGAGGTTCATTTGTTACAGCAGCAGGCATTACTTGACTAATCGTCCTGCCCTAATTCCAGTTACTGAACTTCTAAGTGATATTTTATTTCTCTATGAAACAGAGTTAAGGATGTGTATACCATAGGGCCACAGTCAGATTAGAATATATATACAATAGAACCATGATCAGATTAGATTATGCATTCCATAGGATCATGATTGGATTAGAGTATGTGTCTCACAGGGTCATGGCCACATTAGAAGACGTTACATATGCAGTGCTCCTACATATATTATTATAGGAGACACTCAAAATTGATAGTCACTACTGCATTTACTTTTTTGCGACAAGTACAGTCAACTTGGTTTCAGTTCACTTTTGGTTTGAAGCAACCTCAAAGTCAGCTTTATTTATCTAATGAAACATATAAACACAATTTTTATTACATTCAGGGTCTGTTACATCCAAAGCAATGACTGGGTTGGTTTTCTGTTCCCATTCTGCACTGAGATCCAACGTGCTAGCAGATGGCAATCCACTCCCTTCTGGCTCTACACTTAGAATCAGAGAAGGACTTTTTTTTTTTTTTTTTTTTGGCAAGGTCTCACTGTATTGCCCAGGCTGGAGTGGAGTGGCATGATCATGACTCGCTGCAACCTTGTCATCCCAGGCTCAAGCAATCCTCCAATCTCAGTCTCCCAAGTATCTGAGAATACAGGTGTGAGCCACCACTCTCTACCTTAGGGAATGATTTTTAAGCCTATAAGAATGCTTCTGTGACACCCATTGTAACCATAGTCTGGCATCACCATGGACAAAATGTCTGTTCTCAAAGGTGATATAGTTGGCACCTACAAAATTGTGTCCATGATTCTTCCAGAGAGAGTCTTGTTCCCAAGCCAAAAGCTCATGATTAGACAAGAGTAGTGTCAACCACGTCGATAGCATGATGGAATTCACTTATGAATAAAGAAGTAGGAATGTCAAGAATGCATCCCTCCATCCATTCATGTATTGAATTAACATTTGAGCAGCTGCTGTTTGATCCCTCTCAGATTAGTTCGATAAATAAAAAGTGTTTTTTAACTTTTATTTGTAAGTATACACTTATAGGAAGTTGCAAAAACAGTACAGAGAAGCCCAGTGTACCCATCTCCTGCTTCCCCCAGTGGTAACATCCCACTTAATTGTCATATATATCAAACAAGGAAATCGATATTGGTACAATCTGCAGGTCTTATTGGGATTTCACTTGTGTGTGTGTGTGTGTGTGTGTGCGCGCGTGCGCACGTGTGTGTGTGTTTCTATGCAATTTTGTTACATCTATAGATTTGTGCAGCCATCAACACAGTGCTTTTGATTTCTATTTCTTTCTAAAATGTATACATATTCATTACAGAAAATGTTGGAAAGTCGAAGTAAAATAGCAATAATAACTATAGTGCTATCCCTGAATAAAAACTTAGTTTATCATCTGGGCGCATTTCTGTTCACAGTTCTTTGTTTGCATATTTTTGTACTTTCTTAAGTTTGTAATTTTTAGCTAATTCTTCAGCACCTACTATGTGACAGTGATCACAATCGTTCACATTATTGTCTTTTTGCTTCACTTAAATCTCTGAACAGATTTGCAAGTCAGATGCGTTGACTGTAATACAAGTGTGTCATTATCCCTATTTTATACAAGAAAAGATTGAGGCTTCAGGAGAATGAATGACTTGCCCAAAGCCACAATGTAAATGAGTGAGACACTTGGTCTGACTTTGTAACCCATGCGTCTCCACTCTATTGCCTGTATGTTTTCTGCTATTTAACTGGCTTCTTCAAATACTCTGCAGTTGAGGAAATACTCCGCACAGGCATGATTTTATCAGCACATCACCTCAAAGCCCTGTAGGTACAGCAAGACCAGCATTCATACACCCATTTTAGAGAAAGAGAAACAGAGGTCCTGTAAGGTTATTGAGTGACGTCACATACCTTGTAAGAAGAAAAATGAAACTGAACCCAGATCTTCTGCATCTTAGCTCAATGTTTACTGCTATACTAAGGACAGCAACAAGGAAACCTTCAGAGTTCACACCCCCCAGTTCCCACACCCATGTCCATGGCTACATGGCCAGGGCTCTTGCTCTTGCCAGTCCTGGATGTGGCTCAGAACCCTTCTTAGCCCAGAGTACCAGACAGCACTCTCAGTCCTTCACTTTGGTATTCTAGCTGCAATCCACCCCTGCACAGCACCAACCTTGATCCTGCACCTACTGTGCAGTCCTAGGTATGGTTAGGGTGTTTGGTCTGGGCTCCACTTAAATGTGCCTTTGTGCATTCCCACATGGAAGGGAAAGAGCCTTTATTCTAATTGTTATTTGTATGATTAAAAAACCTGTAAAGGCACCTATAATATCTGAGTGGATCCTTAGCAATATCGAAGAGCAGAATTTCAATAAGGGCGTTGCATTAAATCTGAGCTGGCAAGAGCTTATAATAAAAGTACAGTAATGAGCAAGCTTTATGATAAAATTAATGTAATTAATTAGTGTTTGTAAAGGACTTCAAGATCACAGGGTGAAAGGTGCCAGCCAGAGGAAAAGTCATCTTAGAAATTACCACTATTATCATTCTTAAGACACGGCATATATTATACACTATGTGAGCATTTCCAAGCATATATTCACGTCCCAGCTATAACTACATTAATTTATAGTAATTTGCAAATCAGGTCTCTGATCAGCTGTGGGAACCCTTTCTGGAGCTCTAAGTGGATGAGGTTATGACTCAAGTGGTATTTTAAACTCTGTCCTGTGATAACCTATTAGAGAGAGCAGCCCTCTACCCCAAGTTTGAGATTCAAATTGTAGCTGACACACATGAGCCATACGGTGCAGTTTTGCACTCCGTGGCAAGTCTTTTGGGGTTTGATTGGGTTTTATGAAAAGCAGGTCTGTGAACATTTCTTTAGTTCTTACTTTTCCAACTTTCCAGGATTCATGCATTACTGTTTCTCTCTGATCCAATAATATTTCCTGAGGTTGGGACCACTTCTTTGCTGTCACTCTGTTCCCCAGAGTGCATGGAACTGAGTCTGGCATGCATTAAATCTCCGAGGATTTTGGCTGATGGGGAATGCTCAGCTCAAAGTTTCCGTGTCCAATACAAGCCTTTTATTTCTAATCATCCCAAATCTGGATTATCCTATTTGAAACCAGAATACTATATTTCTTAACTGGACCACACAATTTCTGTTGAATTTTAGAGCCGTGTTATAAACAATTTAAGCTAATTTTTTTATAGTAAAATGTCATACCAATGGGGAATTTGGAAAATAAAGAGAAAATAGGACATTTTTAGTTGTTGCTTTCCCTAAGCATTTTTGCCTTCTAGGCCACCACAGGTGTCATCTTATCAGTTACCAACGTTCTTGTTCAAATCTCCTGACAAGTTGTGTTTTTGCCCAGTTCATCATCAGAAAGTGAGAAGGTAATGAACTAAATCAGTTTCTTATCCACAAACATGCACAGGAGACCATACAAAAGGGGTATCGTGGAACAAGACCCTCCTTCAGCCATACAAAAGATATGGAAGGGAGTTTCACAAGCACTCAACCTAGTGACAGATCTCCTGGCTTTAAGTTCTGACACCGTCTCATTTCACCAGTGTGATCCTGAGCAAGTCACTTTCTCTTTTCATCGATGTGCTTCTCCACATGTCAAAAGGAGGATGGGAGAAGGAAGTGAGTAGATATTGTACCAGATCAGGTATGGCCAATATTGGCTGACATGATGGTAACCCTCCCCTCAACACACACACACACACACACACACACACACACCTCTCCAGGGTGTACTGTGGCAGACATTCCCAATCCATCACTGAGCCCTTTCCCACTGAGCCCAAACATAGCCTCAGAATCCTCAAGACAGCCCCCAGGTTGCTTCTACTTCCTAACCTGATTTGCCAATTGAGAAAGAACCATGGTTCCCTTCGGCTCCAAAGATGCAAATTTGGCTGCAGTTTTGCAAAATGCTGTTTCCAATAGCATTGCAAGAAAACATCAATGTCTAAGGAAATACATTTATTTTTTCCCATGAAAGCTTTTCTGGCTGCTACATTGTATGAAACTTTATAGAAATTATAATAACCTTTAAAAACCAACTAAAATACAAACATCATTATTAGAATGTTCAATTAGAAATGCAAACACACTCTGCTAAACAATCTCCAAATGTAATTGTTTAATAACAAACCATAAATTAAAAAGAAAAGTACAAAACAAAATGCCCAGGGAACAAACTGTGCTCTTGAGTTGTCGGTAAAAGCCAAGAGCTTGTTTGGGTGCCATGAACATGCTCTCAAATGGTTTGCTCACTGCAATTAAGTCTTGTATTACACGTGGACTGTTTCTGCACTGAGCAAAACTCTGAATATTTTCTCAGCTGTTGACATTCACATATTGGTATGGTTTGGCTCTGCATCCCCACCCAAATCTCATGTTAAATTGTAATCTCCACGTGTCAGAGGAGGGGCCTGGTGGGAGGTGATTGGGTCACGGGGGCGGAATTCCCCCTTGCTGTTCTTGTGAGTAAGTTCTCACGAGGTCTGATGGTTTAAAGGTGTGTGGCACTCCACCCTTCACCTTCTCTCTCATGATCCAACATGTGAAGACATGCTTGCTTCCCCTTCATCTTATGGCATGATTGTAAGTTTCCTAAGGCTTCCCAATCTTGCTTCCTGTCAAGCCTGTGGAACTGTGAGTCAATTAAACCTCTTTTCTTCATAAATTGCCCAGTCTCAGGTAGTTCTTTATGGCAGTGTGAGAACGGACTAATACACATATCATTTTGGAAAACTCCAAGAAATCTCAAAATAGTAGCTCTAGTAAATATATTAATATGCTTTTAAAATTTCACTTTTCCATAGTGTTTGCTCTATAAAGAGTTTTTGCATACACACACCAATCCTCACATCTTTACAACAATCTCATGAGGTCTGTGTTATTATTCTCCCCATGTACAGATGGGGAGATTGGGTCTGAGTGAAAGTAAGTCTCAAGCCCAAGGTGGGCCATTATTGATCATTTCTCTCTGTTACCCTCAGCATAAAATGCCAGATTTGTTCTCCATGAAAGTGATCAACGAGAGATTTGTAAAAATAACTTTTTAAATTGTGCTATTCTGCTTTTCTGTGCCATTGAAATTGGAGGGAGACCCAAAATGCAGAAAAATAGAGAAGTCCTCCAAACGCCCATAGTTCATGCATGCATTTTGCCAACATGCAAGTTGCACCCTGCTCAGGGTTAGCATTGGGCAAAGTGGGGAGGCGGAGGCAGAAACACAGCTGCCCTCAAGGAGTTCACTATCTAACAGAAGAGATAGAGAAGACAACTAAGTGGCCTGCACTCCACTACAGGGCAAAAGTTGGTCAATAAGATGGGTCTTATCCTAGCTTGGAAGCAAGACCTGGGTTTTGGACCATGGAGTTCTGGCCGGTAAAAGTAATATTCCCCCTCGATGGTAATATTAGACCATAATCAATACTGTTTACTGTCACCACCTCCAACTGCAGTGGCTATAAAGTAAATTATAGCTGCACTTGGCATAAACACTATATCCATAGCTATATCTATATCTATCTATTCAGTGAGGATTAACTTAGAAGTATAAGATACTTTTAGTAGTATTAGTATCATCATCATCATGATCATAATCATTTAAATTTATATAAGGGAAGCAGTGATTATTCTCATTCTCTATTGTTCCACCACAAAACTTAATGACTTAAAACAATAACCATTTCATTTACCTCACTATTTTGTGGGTCAGGAATTCAGACAGAGCTTGGCTGATGACTTTTTTGCTCTATGGGCTGTTAACTGGGTCACTTGGTGATATTTAGTGGGAGGCTGCTCTGGTCTGGGGGGTTCAATATAGCTATACTCACATGCTTGGCACTTCGATAGGGACAGCTGGAAGACTGAGCTTGACTGGACCTTCTCCACGCAGTCTTAGAGCCTCTCTGTGTGTCTTTCCAGCAGAATAATCAGACTTCCTACATGGAAGTTCAGGGCTCCAAGAATCCCAGATGGATGCTTTCAGTCCCATAAAGGGTAGGTCTGAAACTGGCATAGCATCATGTCTGCCATGTTGTAATGGTCAAAGCATTCACAGTCCATCCCAGATCTCAGGCAAGGGAAAAAAGATCCCTCCTCTGGATGGAAGAATTGTCAAACAATTTACACCCATCTTTAGTCCATCTCAGTTTACCATCTGGTCACGGATTGTTTACATACCTCACACACACAAAAATACATTCTCCCCTTCCCAAGATCCCTGAAGTCTCATCACAATTTTGCAATGCCTTAGAGCCTGACATTTTATTGTCTGTATTAAGTACAGGTGTGCATGATGCTGCTTGGGTGCATTTCCCCAAACATAGTTCTTTTCAGTCTGATGATCTGTGGACTAAAGGGAAAAGCTATCTGCCCTCCACACATCCAATCTATTGTGTGGAGACAAAAATAGAATAATTGCAAATGGTATGCTTGCTCTAACAGGGGAAAGCAGGAGTGCCTTGAAATTCCTGGTCTACAGTAATTCCAAAACCCATCCTGGCACACGTTGCCAGTTCCTTGAGTAGGGGCCAGTAATGCTCCTTGTAAATAATTCTTCATGGCTCTTGGCTTTCCCTTCTGGGTCATTCTTTATTTTCCATAGGAAATGGTTCCCATTTGCAATCAAGTAGCTTTATTAGCCTGCTTCTGCCCTGTGTGAGTAGAAGATGAGGTATCCTAAGACTGCTTTTCATTTTATGGTGTCTCTGTTGCTGTTTGCCCACACTGGCAGTGCTTCCACCAATACAATTGTCATAAAACTTGGTGGGTTTCCTATGATCTCATTGAGGTTTTGTGTTAGTCTGTTTTGCCTTTGCTGTAAAGGAACTCTCAAGGCTGTGTAATTTATAAGGAAAAGAGATTTATCTGACTCACAGTTCTGCAGGCTATACAAGCATGGCACCAGCATCGGCTTGGCTTCTGGTGAGACCTCAGGAAGCTTTTAGGCATGGTAGAAGGGAAGGGGAGCAGGCATGGCAAGGGAGGAAGAAAGAGAAAAGAAGTCGCCAACTTCTTTTAACAACCAGATCTCATGTGAATTCATTACTGTGGGGAGGGTACCAAGCCATTTATGAAGGATCTGCTCCCGTGACCCGAACACCTCTTCCTAGATCCCACCTCCAAGACTGGGGATCACATTTCACCATGAGATTTGGAGGGGAAAAACATCCAAAGCATATCAGGTTTGCACCATTAGATTAAAATCATACTCACCTTTCTTTCCCAGAGAGACACTAAGAGGGACTTTACCTTCATAGAAGCCTTTTTGTCCAGCTGAAACAGTCTACTAGGCTATGCTTTTAGAAATCTTACCAGGTACATTCTTAAATTGTACTGACTTTTCAAAAAAAAAAAAAAGTCTGGAAAGGACTGATGTATCTTAGAGTCACATCTTTAATATCTTTACCCTGAAGCCATATGTTACAGAAAGGCCCCTGGATTTGGACTTTGCCCTGAGCCCACCTCTTACATTGAGGACTTTTTGCTGACTAGAAAGATTGTCCTAGCTGTAGATATTTCCTCTAATTCTGCTAAAAAATGGAACAATTTTTCTTTAGTTCATCCCTCTCTTCTTGTGCCTTATCCTAGGCCATTAGAAGAAGCCAGTTGGTGCTTTTAGCTTTCTGCCTGGAGATGCCTTTAGCCAGATGCACAGCATCCTTCAGTGTCTTTCCCATGATCCACATTTCCACCAATAATAGTTTTGCTCATCTGTCTGCCCATACTTAACTTGGGGGCTCTTTCCTCCAGCCTCCAGTAATGCTTTCCTCATCACCCAGGAAGCTCTCACCAAGTTTCCTCAAGGCACTTGCAGTCCAGGCTGAAAGAGCAGAATTAGAGTCTACCTCTTGAAAGAAGAACTAACAAAGAATTTATGTCCATCTTGTTAAAGTGGACTAAATATGGCCCAAGAAGGACTCCATACTTCTACAATTGAGTCCTTGTGGGCGAACTGCAACCTAGCTTAATAGGTAGACAAGATTGAAAACCTAACTTCGGAGTATGCGCCTGTAACAATAGCTAAGTCTTGGTCATTCCCAGTGGTCATACTTCAACCATTCATACACTGCTGAGTGTTCAGACTGTGTTCCAATAAGGCAAACACTGAGTTGTAACCAATCCAGCCATTGCGTACCTCACTTCGGATTTCTACACTTCATTTCCCTTTTTATTTTTTTATTTTTTATTTTTTGCCTATAAATCTTCTTCCACCACGTGGCTGCGCTGGAATCTCTGAATCTGCTGAGATTCTGGGGGCTGCCCGAATTGCGAATCATTCATTGCCCAACTAAACTCAAATTTAATTCGGTTGAAGATTTTCTTTTACCAACCTTTCACACATCACAAGGGTTAGATCCTGATGTCTGGCTGCCTGAGTTCAAATCCTGTTTCTTCGACTTACTAGTTGGTGTAATCTTTGCCAACTTATTTGTGCTTCTATTTCACCTTCTGTAAAGGGGGTATAATCATAGTTCTTATTTTACAAGTTGCTGTGAAAACTGAATAAGTGGCATTTCCACCTTTGAACCTTCAATTTAGTTAAACAAATACTCTTTGAGTGTGGATACATGCCGGGCACTACGTGGGGTGGTGAGACAATGGAATGCCAAAGAAATGGCTCATTCTTCAAGATAGCCTTGGTCTAATGGAGAGATCTTAGATTAGGAAATAAACATTTGTTTGATTTTACAGCAGGTAAAGCTGAGCCTCAGAATGTCAGTGAATTTCTCAAAAACAGGAAGTTGATTCGCAGGTAGGGAAAATGGTGGTGCCAAGGCTTATAGCCCACACCACCTCCACAGCCCCACACTACCTCTCAGGCTAGGAGGGCCTCAGTCTCACTTCCACTTCCTCCACTGAGTCACTGGCAACTATTTCAGGAAGTATTGCAAGGTTAAATAAAGACATATATTTAAAGAGTTTTTGTATATTTTATTCATAAAATGTATGAATAATATACATATATTTAATTCAATGCATATTATAATTGATCCACACGTATACATTTAGGATTCATAATTATTTAAATCACATCTTGAGATGACCATTTACTGCATTTAAAAATTTTGCAGGTTACCCAAAATAGATGTCATTTTGACATAAACTTCCCGATTTCTAAATCTTGCTTCCATAATGCTCAAGGCGAAAAATTTCATCTAAATATTATTGAATTCCAGCACGACATTAGCATGCAGAGATATTTACAATAACAGAGCCATTACAACTCAATCAAAAGCTGATTTCAGCCAGAATTATGCAGAATTAAATCTTGCAGGATTCAAATTATTAAAAATCAGAGACTCAATAAAGTGTGGTCTGGAAGTCCCATTTATCAAGGGAGTCGAAGTGCCTCTACAGTTATAGTGACTTTTTCATATATATTCTGCAAGAATTTGCATGCATTTTAAAAGATCAGAGTTTAATTCTTATGGAATTCAAGTAACTATGCTATATTTATAAGGCAATGGAAGCCAGCTCGGAAACTGTTCTCTGTTTCCTTTCTATATCTCACATTTTAAATGCATTGGTTTTTATATCTGGTTCCCACTGAGTAGAAAGATCTGCAATGAGGCCACAAGAATAGAGAGAATACCTTACTCCAATAAAGGCCAAATCAGGGTGCCATAGAGGTAGTTACAGGAAATCCAAAACCATTTATAAAGCTTGTCATGCAACCAACACATCAGAAAACTCCCTTTTCCTGTGTTTCATCAAACCAAGACAATTTATTTACTTACTTGTTATATTCCCTCTTTCAGAACATTTCATCAAAATAGACAAAGAGTAAATTTCTAAGAAAATAGGAAGAGAGACAGAAAGATGAGGGGAGGAGAAGGGAGGGGAGGGGAGGGGAGGGGACAGGACGGGAGGGGTACATTACCATGAACCTTGATGTCCAGGAATCCAGTTCTCGTGACAAACAGCATTTATTTAACATCGTTCTGTGCCAAAGACAGAGATGAATAAGGCAAGTTTTGTGCCTGCCAGCCCCTCACAACCTAGTTGGGGTGACTGAAACATGAATACATATTGGCAGTCTGAAATCAACGGTGACTAGACAGATACAAATGAACATTCGTATCAGTCAAGAATACAATCAACTGAAAATTATTAAAAATGAAGTCTGCCAACAGGCCACCCAGGCATAGGACAGTGACTTGGTACTACCCTAAAGAATCCAGCTGTCTTTCTACCCTCTACTAAGCCATTCTTCGTGTGTGAGTTTCCATTCTCATGCATTTTGCCTCTTGGTTGCAAGAAGGCTGCCTCACCTACAGATATTCCACCTGCATTCTAGGCAGAAAGAAAGGGGAATGAAAAAGGTGAAATGAGGGACACCTTGCCAGAAACTCTGTCTGCACTGACAAGAACTCTTGTCACATGATCACCCTTAACTACAAGAGGGTATGAAGAACTAAATTTTCAATAAAGATGAACAAAAAATGGATACTAGATAGACAACCATCAATATCTTCCACTGGTCTGTAGAAGCAAGAGAGAAAGGGTCTATTAAGCTGAAATGTAAAGAAGGTAATATCAAGGAAGGTTTCTGAGAATAGATATTATTGGAGAAGAAGCCATTTCCAGCAGATAAAGAGAAAGGGTTTCAAGAGAGCAGTGGCCGACTAGCATGTTACTTTAAAGGCATGCGGACCGCTGGTGTGTTGAGTTCTTGTCATGCGCCAGGCACTGTGCATGCCTCACTACGTTTACTGACTACAGCAGTCCCATGGCCTCTATATTTTACTGATGGAGAAACTAAGGTCTAAAACTGTTATGTGATTTGTCCAAGGTCTCATGACTAATGCACAAGTTCTTTAAAGGTGGCCTAACTTCCTAGTCATCCTGGCTAGAATGTGGGAGATAAATTAAAGGGAGATAAACCTGTGCAGGGAGGCAAGATGTGGCTCTTCCCCTGCTGGGTGTTTCATTCCATACTTAAGAAAAAGTCATGAATGCCTGGGCAGCACCAGGGACCATGCTGGGTGTGGTGGTACAAAAACAAATGAAATGCAATCCTGGCCTTAGTGTGGAGAAAAACACATTGAAACGTAATTCACAAATAAGGTAACGGGTGATGAAGGGCCTGGGGAGTTCCCCAGAGCAGCCTTTGCCCAAGGACAGTCATTCGGCTAGGGCTTGCTGCCACGCCCATTCCAGGCACCCACGTCCTGACCCTATGTGACAGTGGGTCCACTGAGTCTTGCTCCTCTTCTCATCTTTAAAGGATGATCTCGGCCAAGCTTTCATGAAAGTGGCAGAGGGAATCAGTGAAACATCCTCAGAAAACTGACCGCAAAGCCTTCAGCAGAACTCCCTATTCAACAATTACAATCCCTTGCTCTCTAGGTTCTAGTCTTTGCTCACCACTCTTCCCAGATGATATTAATGAAACCCTTTCTCTGCTGGGCCTGGGAGCACCTTCCTCTCGGCAATTTTGGTTTTCTAAAGAAACCTTTGATTAAGGCTTTACCCCTGTGCCAGGTAACGCGCCCAACCCTTTACGCACGCAAAGTCACTCAAGCGCACCCTGTGCGTGTTATTTTGCACAGGGGTGTAGGACCATACTTTTAGGTAATTCTCAGTCATTCTGACCACAGTTCCTTTAAGTTCAGATTTCTGCTGCTGAGTGTGCACATGGTATTTCTCCAACCCTGAATCTCTCGGTCCCCGTTTCCACTTTTCTAGTAATCCTGAAGATGCTGCCATCAGGGAAACAGGCCTCTTTGCTCCTGGTCTCTAGAAAGCCCCAGAGCCTCTGCCACTCTGCAGAGGCTGCTGCTATGTCTGACTTGGCAGATTCTTGGAAGAGAAGCTGCCACTTGCAAACCCACTAGAGAGAAAGCACTGGAAGAACAGGCCCTGCCTGCCTTCTCCATGCTTCTTCCTCGGCACCTGGGACAGTGCCGGGTGCTGTTCTACCTTGGACCTGAGTAAAAGAGCTTTCCAGTGGGGCAGAAGCTATGGACTCAAAGATGCTCCTTATGGATCTATCAGACAGCTCTCCTGGACAGTGTCACAGCTTCACTGCTTAAGGCAACTGCAGGTGGGGCTGTGAGGGGTCAGGGGAATGGAGGGGTCGACATGCCACCAGCATCCAGCCTAAAGGTATGCACACTGGGACCTCAGAAAATGCTGCCAATGATGAGACAAAACTATGGCTGATTGCTTATTTCTCTAGAATCTTCAGAATACATGGCAGTTCCAGCTTATGTGTGTGAGGTCATTGGGAATACAATACCTGAACATGTTTCCTCCTTCCCTTTGACCAACCAGAAAGCTTGAAACCTGTTTTGAGATCGTTTTCTACCAACTTTAGAGAAATACGTGTTGAAAAACATGCAATTTGTGGTAGCATTATTGCTCTGCCGATATCCTCTCTTCTTCCCCCAGCCCCCACCGTGACGCTTCTCCAACCCATTGATTCGGGGCTTGGCCATATGATTTGCTTTGGCTAATGGAATTTTAGAAGACATGCCTCAAATAGAGGCCTCTAGGATGTGGGTTAGTTTGGCATTTGAACTCATGCCAAGTGCCAGGAGAACACGTCCTCCACCACTGGTCCAAGGAGAATGACAGACATGTGACACAGTTTTGGACACACCTGAAGCTCAAAGCCAGGCCCAGTCAACCCAAAGCCTGATAACAAGGTAACAAGATCCCTCTTCCCATGCCAGCTGATCTACAAACCAAGGAACAAAATAAATAAATGCTCGATGAGTGTCACCCACTAAGTTATGAGGTGACTTGCTATGCAGCTTTATTGTGGCAACACCTAATCCAGAAACTGTTATCTCTGCCTTTCTTACTGCACACTCCCATAGTTAGAGCTTTTTGAAGAATCACTGTTTCATTGTTTGTTTGTTCATTCATTCACTTACTAATTTAATAAATGCTCATTGAATGTTTATGGCACCCGGCACTGTCCCAGGTGCTGAGGATGAAGCATGAAGAAGGCAGGCAGGGCCTGTTCTTCCAGTGCTTTCTCTCTAGTGAGTTTGCAAGTGGCATTAGCTTCTCTTCCAAGTGCTGCTGACACCTGTCCTCATGAATGTCTTCACTTTCTCATCTCAAATGATTCATCAGAGGAGAAAAACAAGCTTTTATCTCACGTGGGTATGAGGAAGGGAGCAGTTCCTCCAGAAAGTCGTGAGAGACTCAGCAAGTCACAATTAAGAAGCGTTGGAAGCTCATTCATTTTGCAAAATAAAAAATCAGTACTGAACTCTGTTGACTTCTCTAAACCTCAGAGAATGAGCCATGGTTACATTCTAGATTCAAAACAATTTCAAGCTCTTTTGTATGAACAGATGACTCATCTAACACCAGAAAGGAAAGGCTAGGTTTACTTCACAGAATAAAGCATGCAATCTACATTAAGGGCCAGGATTTCATTTGCTGTTGTTTCAAATACAGTGATTAAACATTACTTATAACTTATTCAAGTAGTTCTGTCTACTGCATCAGAACCCACACTATAGCTGTTCCAGGCCTTGGGCTTCAGGGCTGCCCACGTTACCCACGTAATGAATGATCTGAACTCTCCAAGATGCAGACCAGGTGCTCAGAGCATGCATGTTGAATAATGAAAGAAAGAATGGTTGACAGTTTCTGAACCCCCTCAGCTGGAAGACAGCAAGCCAGATATCCTCACAACAGATGGGCTTGGGCCAGCAACTCAAAACATATTTGTCAGAATACTTACTCTGCAAGGTGATAAAACAGAATTCTTGAGAAACTCTGAGCTAAGGGAAGTAAAATGGGATTCTCTGCTACAGGACTTATCAGAGGCTTTACTAGACTAACATGCACTGGAGTCTCCCAAAGGGGATCTCTGTGATGTGGTGCCCTAATTCACCTGGCCTGGGAAGCTTATTGCTCATGAAACCTAAACTGGGCACTGCTGACTCAGAGCATCCATCCACACCAGCCTGTGTGCTTCTCAGACATCCCAGCATCCCCAGGTCTTCAAGAGTTTAGGCAACACCAGAACCCCTTAACCAGCACGTCTATTAAGTCCAACTACAATTAAAGGCAATTTGCAATAAAACCTAAAAAACAAAGACTTTCTCTGAAAACAAAACAAAACCAAAAAAACCTTCTGGATTGCCAAATGTCCTTCAATAACCTCCCCCATGGAACATACATTCTCTAAGCATGCCCCTAAATACACATATAAGGACTCTGGTTATTTGAAAATAATGTTAAGATATATTTGTGCTTGCAATTCTGAGGTATATTTTTCCCTCCCTTTTTATATGGCAGATTTGGTTAAGCTATATCTATTTTTGTTTTTTAGTGGGTTTGAGCTTTCTATTTTCAAAAACAGCAGCTTAGTAAGAGCCAAGAACTGTTAATTTTGCACTGGCTTGCCTTATGCAGGTGTGACATTCCAAAGTTGATGGCTCTTAAACACAGCCCTTCAGGTGACTTCTGTCACATCGAAAGCAGATTAAATTATGAGCTGTATGGTTCCAGTATATTTTGTTGTATTATAATTCTTTGAAAACTGGTAATTCATGCATGGCATATATGAGAACTCTCTATTAACCAGAGTATTTGATTAATGAGCTTGGTGTGTGCTTCATCATGCTGAGTTACTGACTTTACTCCACCTGGGTGAATGCAATACCAAAACCCATTCAGATTCCTTGTTGTGTTTTAAAGGATTGTAACAGCACTGTACAACAGCAAGAACAAATGCCATGGGATCTGGTGACAGAAAACGTGGGCTTCAGCCCAAGTTCTGCGACTGTATTTCCAGGATAATACCTAGTATCTAATAAATGTTCAATCAATGATTATTGGATGGAAGAGTAGATATATTGATAAATTTATAAATGAAAAAATTAGAAATGGAAGACAGAAGACTTTCTGAGTCCCCCTGTTTGTCTTCAATGCCCCTGTTCTCTATTTTCTTAGGATCCTGTGCAAACCTTTAATAGCATTTGTGATATTCTACTGTAAATGTCTTTATTTTTGGCTTCCTCATTGATTGGAGCTCCTTGAGGGAAGGGGCTTTGTCTTAGCCCTCTCTCTTTTTCTACGATTTAGTGGCTTCCAGCCCTTCAGTTAGCATCCAGTAAGTGGTAAGTATTTCTGTTTTCACAATGAACATGCATTGTTTTAATACAACAAAAAAGAAGTAAAGTTTACATTAACAGTGATAAGAGAGAGTCCTGATGTTGGGATCTGGGGTGAGACGATTGGGCAGAGGAGAGTATCAGAACAAGAGGTCACGGAGATGGCAATCAAGACCACATGGTAGAAAGAATGGTGTTTCAGTGGTCACAACCAGGGCCAAGGCAAGGGGGAAAGGCCTCAATGCCTACTCTTGACATTTTGACATCTTAGCTCTCCCGACTGCCCTGAGGAAGTAGGAGAAGAACAGAATTCACATGTGAATTTGTGCCTAGCACAGTGACAGGAATGTGATCGACACTCTATCAATATTTGTTTTATGAAAGAAGGTCTTGGTCCTTTTATAGAAAGAGACATAGGATTGACAGCAAAGTGAGCTATTATAGGAACAAAAGGTATGGTCTTGGAAAGAACCTCAAGTAGGAAGCAAAGCACTTCAGTGTCAGAATTCATGTGTGACTTTGGGCAAGTCCCTTGCTCACCCTGCACCTTAGCTTCCACACCTGTAATGAGCGGGTGAAACTAGATGACCTGGAAGATTTCTTTCAAATTATGTTTTGTGATTCTATGCTTCCAGCTATTTCAACGTTGGGATCATGATAAACAATATACAGACTGTTTACTTCATAATTTTATTCCTCCAGATCTTTCCCAAGGAAATAATTTGACATTCAGACAATGATACCTATGTACAAAGGTGATCATTGTTGATAATAGTGATGCAATGGAAATACCCTGTATGTCCAACCACAAGAAATGGCCAGGAGAAGTATGGCACAGATTTGTGGTAGACTATGAAGATGATCTTAAGATTTAGGTTAAAAAAAAGAGAGAGATGCAACATGTAGTATTGAAGAATTCATATAGCTTAGTCCTCAGAAGTGTGGATTCCAGAGCCCAGTCCCTGCATGTGGCATGTGATTCTCGACTCTGTTGTTTATTTGCTATTGTGAACTCGAGCAAATTACTCTCCCTCTCTTCACCTAAGTTTTCTCATCTGAAAGTAGAGGAGATAATAGAATCTATCTCCTAGAGTTATTGTGAGAACTGTGTGAAGTAATTTTCATAAAGCATATAGAATAGTATCTGACAGATAGTAATTTATAACTGCTAGCTATTATTATATAAAATATGATTGCAATAGTAACTACTTGGGAAGGAATATTTACTATCTGATTCACAGGTTATGTATACTGGAAGAAAAAAAGTAATATGTTAACAGTGATGTATAGATGGTGGGGTATCATAAGATGATTTTAATTTGTTTTCTTTATATTATTATATATTTTTCTAAAATTTCTGCAATAAACATGTAAAAATCATAACCAGGAACAAAATAGAAACCAGTGTGATTTTCTTTTAAGTCACTCCAGGTGTATGTAGGCAATGGTGTGGTGCTTGGACTTCAACAAGCCTGGAATAGGATCCCACTTTGCCACTTAGAAGCTATGTGGCTTTGGCCATATCGTAAGTCTCTCTAAGTCTCAGTTTTCTCAGTTAGATACTGGGGACAGTGGGATAGTATGAGGTAACATATAAGCATATTCCAAGTGCTCAATACGTTTTCTTTCATCATAGAGAAATTATTTGGTTCTCACATTCTTAAATACTATGGGTGATAAAATGAGTTTTAAGACAGGGCTTCTGTCCCTGAAGATCTCGATATTTCAGTGAGGGCCCAAGAATAAGAAACCTAGGCAATGAGAGAAGAGTAAAGGCATAGACCATATTCCAGTATTGTGAGAATTCAGAGATGTAGATCACAGCAATTCTAGAGTCACCTGGGAGGACTTCATGAAAAAGAAAGGACTTGAAACAGGCTTTAAAGAATTTGGATATGTAAGAAATACTAATTAAGATTGTGTTCAGTGGCCAGGCCCAGTGGCTCATGCCTGTAATCCCAGCACTTTGGGAGACTGAGGTGGGCAGATCATGAGGTCAAAATATAGAGACCATCCTGGTCAACATGGTGAAAACCCATCTCTACTAAAAATACAAAAATCAGCTGGGCATGGTGGTGTGCACCTGTAGTCCCAGCTACTCAGGAGGCTGAGGCAGGAGAATCACTTGAACCTGGGAGGTGGAGGTTGCAGTGAGCTGAGATCGCACCACTGCACTCCAGCCTGGTGACAGAGTGAGACTCCTCCGTCTCAAAAACAAAACAAAACAAAAAAGGTTGTGTTCAGCTACCAGAAACAAATTCTCTGCCATAGTGACTTAAACATGTAAAGGTGTGTTCTTTCATATACGAGAATTCCAGCTGTAAGCCAACCACTAGATCATTGGTTCCTAGCTGTTTCCACTACCATCTTGATATAACATCACCCTGTGGTCCACATGGATTCTGGAACTCCAGCCATCATAGAAGGGTTCCAGGTCCGCAGAGAAGAAAATCAGGAGAGCTCATTCCCTCCGAGCTTGAGCCAGTGGCCTTTACATGGCTTTTCTCTGTGTCTCCTCAAATATCATTGGCCATATCTATTGCAAGAAAGGCTGTAACACATTGCTTTGTACTCTGGAGGGCAATGTGCCCTGGTAAAAATTGACAGCCTGTTACTAAGAAAGGAGAGGTGAAAAGTGGCCTCTGCCACTTGGGAGAAATGCCAGTTCAGGAGAACAACGGAGGTAAAAGCTCTGACACAGGAGGGAGACAACATGTGGAAGACAACTAGGTATCACGCATGTGCCCTGAGGGTCTGTTGGGAAGTTCCAGGAGGTAATGCGGGGCTCAGACTCTGCCCATAACATGTGCTGTCATCAATGTTGTCAATCCTGCATACCATAGGCTCTTCTTTCTACATATTTTCTCTATCCCCTCTCAGCCCTTCTAGGGAGAGTCACCTCTCCCATTTTAAAGATAAGAAAATTGAGGTTCAGAGAGGCTTTGACTTGCTGTACAAGCTCAACGTGGTCTCTGCTGGCTTCGTGTGCTAATAGTGCCTGTCCCCAATGTGCTGCTCCCCCCTGCCTTTCACTCCAAATCCGAGGCTGTGTCTCCATCACTGTAAGTTCCTTCCACATCTCCAATGACAGTCTATCAATCTCCAGCAATTTTGTCACCCAGTTAACAGGCTCAAACATGACTGATCGGACAAGGAGAGCTTTGTAAAGAGGAAAAATAATAATATTTTGGATTTGTATGTGAGAAAGAACCTATTTGATAGAGGGGCACAGGTATTAGCAATACATTCATATTCAAACACTGACACCTTTATTCAGCTTTTTATATTCGGAGCATTTGCAGGGCCTGAACTACTGGCAGACACTTCAAATTACTTAACCAGACATAAAATTGAAAGAGGGAAAAAAATGAATTGAGGCCACGAGTCCCACAGGCATCCTGGGTCTTTCTGTGGATGCAAATGGACTTATGATTGAGTTATCACAGCAAATTCAAGCCAACTCATTGGTACTTCCCAGCGCTGGAAGTTTCTAATGCACTTTCCCAAGGATGAAATTGTTCCTTTTCCCCATCCTGCATGCATGTTTTTAAGAAAACAAGCACTTGGAAGATAATTTTGCGGAAAAATATAAAATAGGCATAATATTCAGTTGCTTTTTCTTAAAGAAAGATGAACGATGCAAGGGAGGGATAAATTGCATTTGCTATGAAAATTTGAATTTCAAGAAGTGTATTATGTCCTCCAGTGTTCTCAACGAAAAGAAATTATTTCTTTCTTGGGGAACACACTCTTATGGCATTTTAACTTTTATGACATTTCTGATTTGGGATGATGAGCTTTCTGCACAGAAATGATTCAAACTTCCATTTTTTGTGGTGTGCATGTCCTTGTAAATTGCTCTACCAGCGAAGGAGGAGGAAACAGCTTCCTAAAGTGGAGATTGTTTTTCTGCTGAGAAAAAGTTTCTTTACCCATTTCTGAAGGGTGGTTGCTGATAGAGACATATATCAGGGAAACAAATTGCACTTAATCACTAATCACCTGAACATAAGCTAAAAGTGGTATCAATCTTTCCTATGGACAAAAATAATTTCCTTCCATAAATAATGAACATAGACACATTTTACCAGGTGCAATTAAATACAATTGTGAGGATATATTGAGATATGATTCAGACTTCGCCCTGTCGTGACAAGCCCCAAGACACTGGCATGCCCAAATACATCTTTTAAACATTAGGAGGAAATTCTGAGCCATTGTCTTTCCTGAGCAAGAAACAATGCTATCCAAGGGAAACTTGAAGCAATGATGTTTATTTAGAATTAGAATCGATTTTCATTTTACATAACACCTTTCATTTTCAAAGCTCCCGAAGTACTTTACAAAGCAATAAGCTAGACAGCAATATTGCTATAGACAAGTGTAACCGTCATTATGCTTTCTGTAATAGCTCGCAGGCTTGGAAATTAGAAATCAAGGGAGAGAGATGGAGAGAGAGATAAAGAGGAAGCGAGGGGCGAGAAGAGGGGCTGGGGAGAAGTCAAGAGACTAAGGTGGGAGACCTGGAGGATCCCACAGAGGCAGGAAAAGAGACAAAGACAGCATAGAATAGGGGCCATGCGTCTCACTGGTGCTCTGCTTTGAAATGGCTCCCAGGAATGTTTTCTTTCCATCTCTGAGGACAGGCAGTGACACCTCAGCCCCTCACCCAAAGGACAGGGACAGGATGACATCCCACCGAGGCTCCCTCAGCAGCTTCACATCGCAGAGAGTGCTGGTTTTGCTATCAGGCAGCCTAGGACCCACATCCCAGCCCCACTGACTGACTGGGTGGCCCTGAGTGACTTGCTCAACCTCTCTGAGCCTTAGTTTGCACACACCTGTAAATGGAGCTCAGGAGACCTACACCAAGGAGTGAGAAAAATGAGAACGAAAGGCAGGAGAGGTACTCAGTCAAAGTTAATTAGGTTTTCTCTCCTTGTTTCCTTCTCTCACATTAAGAACATGGGATAAGCAAGTCCTATTGGATTTCCAGGACACAGAGGAATTTAATAATTCCTGCATAATGCTTCACAGTCTGCAAAGCCCATGAGCTCATCTGATGAAATGAAGCCAACTCGGTCATAATAAAGCACTTGTGATCTGTTTTCAGACTCTTGACAACCTTGAGAGTTTAGTGTTATCAGCCCCATTTCATGGAAAAATATATTGAGGTTCAGGGAAGTTGAGGTCTGCAGAGACTCACCCCGGAGCCTCTGAATTTAAGCCCAGAGTTCTTTCCAGCAGGCCAGGCTGCCTCCTTCTGGTGGGAGGAGGTCAACAGGCTTCACCACATCTTTGTGCTGCTCCCACCAAATGGCTAAACAGCACAGGTAACAGACAATCCTTTGGAAAACTGATTTTGTTCCCTCTTTCACTGCCACTAAAACACAGTTGATGTAAGCAAAGAACATGTTGTGATTTTACAATTCAATGTTAGCATAAAGGGGCACAAACTTCATTATCATGGTACCCGGCAATGGAGAGACGCCTCAGTCTATGCTGGTGATGCATTTTGCACTGGTTCTGTCACTTACTCGCACGAACACATTTCCTGAGGGCTTCGTATGTGGCTGGCGCGGTGCTAGGTGTTAGGGCCCAGAGAATAATTCAGTGGTATGAGAAGGTTCTGGCGCTGTCTGGAGAAGGGGCTCCCACCCATCGTTAGAGAGGAGGATCGGAGTGAAGAAAGGCTCCTCGGTGGCAGGAAAACCAGGAGAAGGAGGCTGTGGAATACTCTAGAAGAAAAGATGAGGCTCAGGCAATGGGGATGGAGAGAGAGGAGAGAACTCAGAGAATATTTAGGAGATGGAAGAGACAGGCTTTGTACTGCTTGAATGTGAAGACTAAGGGAGAGAACGAAGAGAATCCATCCCTCCTCTTCAAAAGGCTCAAGATCAGCTAAGAAAATAATAATCATTAAAAAAGACAGAAATGCCAGTTCCAGCACAACCTCCTCATTTCTGAAATTTGGTGGGACTCGGGTCTACTTTTGGCAGGTGGAACCTGGGCCAGTCTTCCTCTCTCTTAGGGGGAAGAAATTGCATTGTATGATATATTACTTATTTTAATCAAATACCATTTTTTTCTAATTGTCACCGCGTCGGCAGCCTCACGGGGGCTGGTCTGACTTGTGTACATCCATGACAGGGAAGCGGTAGCGGCAGCTGCTTTGTGCCAGCCCGCCCGTGTTCCGTACCTCTCCCGCCTTGTCATTCACATCTCCCCTAATTACAGAACATCTGCTTGCGGTGGCCATTAACACTCCGCTACCAGCTTGTCTAGTTTAATACCAATGACTCCTGACCTCCCCCAAGGAAGGCGCTTTCTGTCAAAATTTCCCCCCAAAGAAGCCAATTCTCCACGCAAAATTTACACTTTTTATTTTTTTTTAATGCTACCTTACTAAAGACTTTTGAAAGGAAATGGGTTTGATGAGGTGCCATTTGGAGGGGGTGGGGAGAGTCGTTGCAACTGGAAACCTTTTCCCTGCCTTATTTTGTTTTGTTTTGAGTCTTTAAAAATTAAAGATAAAAATCATCTCCAGGGCGGGGAACACAAGTCGGAGCGTCCCCGTTCTCCCCCTTGCCCCTGCCCCGAGTCCTGCAGCCAGGGGGCGGTAGAGACACCCACCCCAGCTCTGCTACCCGGACTGACATCCGCCTACTTAAATACAGACCATCATGGAAGATTCCAACGGCCTTTATTATTATTATTATTAATTATTTTAATTATAGGTTCTCATGGTGGTGCTCCTGTTCCCTGGCACACCCAGAATCCTAAAACTTGGGAAAAGAGATTCCCTTCTTCTGGGGGTGCTCTGGAAGCAGCATATTTCTCTCTGTGAACATCAGATGGTATTTAAAATACTCCACAGCTTTCCTGGCTTTCCCAATGACAAACATGCTCAAGAAGTAAAATAGAAATGAGAGGAGGAAATACAGAAACAATATTTCGTTCAAAGCATAATGGATCACACAGCAAACAGTCCCCAACTCAGGGCTGACCCCCACCAGACTGCCCTTCCTGACTTTCATCTTATGTGGAGCCTCCCATCACAGGGTACTTTGTAGCCCAGCGTGGTAACAGCAGCTCTACTGCGGGAAGAGACATGCAGGATTATTCTAATAAAAAGGGGGAATGGGAGAGCAGTACATTTCAAAATCAACCCAAACACGATTTGTGAATTAATGTGTTTTTAAAATTGTTTTGCACGTTAGAATGGCTTCTGCTTCCTGTTTTGATAAATGGCAATTCCTCTTTCTTGTAGAAAAAAAAAAAAAAAAAAGAGTCTGGGATGGCTTCTACAAATACCTGGCTCAGGAAAGTGATGAGGGAGCCCACAGTATTTTATAATGCCGTTGGACTTTGCTTCCAAAGTGGAAAAGCATTTCCTTAAAGGAAGACCCTGTGCAGAGCAGGTAGTTTAAATAGGATGCAAGCTCGACCAGCTCAAGGAGAAAGTGGGGCAACCGAAGAGCTGATTTTAATTTTATTTTTCTCTAAAAGAGTCAAAAGTGATCACTGACCCAAGCACAAGTAAATTCCAACAAGAGCAAAGTAAGTAATTAAAAGAGAATAATCTAGAGCGTTGCTATTTTGTCCCGCTACATCTGAAAAGCATTCACGGTACTTTGCTGCGGGGAATTTGCTCAGACTTTGCCCTGGTGCCGACGATCGCTTCTCTGGAAACTGAAACAGCCGAGGAGGAATAAAAAAGAGAGAAAGGTGAAGGGATAAATGGGTTTTAAAAAAATACTGCAAAGGAATACCTGTAAATACATTTTTCAAATGTGCATTTCCAGAATACAACATCATCTTAATTGTCGACCTCACCAAAACACCTATTGGAGAAAACGTTTTAACAAGGGGGAGAAATGATCTTGTAATCTCAACAATAAAAGCGTTTCCATCCTTTGTATATGCTGACTTACAAAAAGTGCTTTCAAACAACAAAAGATGGAGCAGTAATTACATAAATCTCTTCATTCTTGATGAAGACACAATGGAGTATGAGCAAATCAATAGTGTTGCTGCTGTAATTCTTGTTTTTATTATGAGCCGAACACAAACTTGTTAAAATTGAATTCTGCTCCTTGTGTATAAAAAAATTAGGATTTGCACAAATTCAGAGGAAAAGAACACATGTTCTGTAAATGTTTAATTTTTTTCTATGCTACTTAGGAGATTTATGATGGCGTAGGATCAGATTTAGAAATGAATGTGACACCAATACTATAACGCTGCCGCCTATGTCCCAAAAAATGAGATATGCCACCTTTAGACACCACATTTTAGCTGCTGCATTGAAGCTATTCATTCAGAATGCCCAGAAATTACCTCCTCAATTTTTAAGCCCACTATTAAATAAACTAAATGTACCCTAAAGTCAAATATCTCCAACTTATTGCCAATAAATTGACCGTAATGATTTTCTCCCACAACTTACATTTCTAATATTTCCCATTCAGGAATAAGTAATATTGTTGATTTTCCAAAGAAAAGGTGAAAATTATTGCATTTAAAAATAATTAATAGATGGGCCTGCATACCTTTGAATTAAATTAAAGGAAAAATATTTCTTTTTTGTAGAGATGATTGCATTCATATCCTGTTTGGTGTGAAAAGTAGATTCCAAAAAGCTTTTAACTAATTTGTTCAATTTGTTTCAAAGCCAACATGAATAGGCTTGGTGCAAATTCAGATTCATTAAAACTTAATTAATATGCATCATTATGCAAATGAGGTTGCAGTTAATGAGTTCTTAAAAGAAGCTTTCTTTAATTAGTTCAGTTTTAATGGCATCATCATTTATCTGACTTGTTTTTAAAGCCACATGACATGCAAAAAGTGACCATCCTCTACAATGTGCTGCCTAATTGCGTTTCATCCTAATTGTTTAATGTTAAAAACTTTGAAAAAGTTAAAATGTTTTGATATTTAGTTCCATTAAATGGCTTTCATAAACTTTTCCATTCTGGTGAATGAGATGTTTCTTCCATTCCTCAGTTTTTTTTTCTAGTGTTGCTCTTAATTATTATTATTCTTATTATTTCTGACATATAACCATTTTGATCACCTATTTTGATCATGTGAATATTGTGTCCATGCATGTCTATTTGTACATTGATGAGCCCATCCTTACAGGTATACATGTGAAACTGTGAATATAATTGCTCAACAAGCACACTTTATTGTTATGTGCATACATTAGTGTGGATTATTATACTTATGTACTTGAAAAATTAAAACGAGCCTTTCTTGAGGCCATCTGCTGACTTCAGGAAGCTTAGTAACATGTTTTAACACAAGATTTTTAAAAGTAGTAATTCACAAGAATTACAGCCACTGCTACTATCACCAGCGTCTACATCAGAGATGCCTGCCTGAGAGATAAGAATGCTTAATAATTATTGAGGAATATGGAAATCAGAAAGAAAGGGGGGAAAAAAAAGCAGGCTTAGTACAGAAAAAACGCTAACCCAGAAAATCACTTTGGAAGCTTCGGAAATACAATGGGTTTTTAAAACATTTTCAGGTTTATGAAATATTGTGCTACACAATTACAATTGTGTTTTGACATGTGGTGCCGAATGTAATTCTTTGGGGGGAGAAAAGGAAGTTCTTTTACACAGAGTCCTAGAGAGGAATGCAGTGTGCCGTGTTACACGTTTTTACACCACTGTCAGGAGTTTTATAACTGAGAGAAACTACTTGCGTTTGGAGCTCAAAAATAAATATATGTGCTTTGCATTGGTTTAAGCGAAGTTTTATGTTTTGTTTCCACAGAGATTGAGCTGTGCACACACTACCCTAATTAACAACAACAACAAAAAATACCGTACAAGCCTTGCATTTATCAAGGCTCAGGCCAACACTGCAAACATTGTGCATTTCACATAGGAAAAAGGAAAAGAAATATTCCAACCTCTTTTTAACACTTAGTCTTTTGAGTACCACCAAGAATATCCTGATTAAATAATGGGGAAAAATAAATCACACGGAGGAGGCAGTTGAGAAACCATTATTTGGGGGATCTTTATAATGAGGGTGCAGTCTTTGGCTGGGAAGATGGCCTCCTTTCTCCTAAGTCGGCTGGTTACAACAATATAATTGCTATTACACCGCCATATGGTGATGGAGATCATATTAATAGAATTACATGAATAACTGTTGGGGGAGGTTCTGTTCGCAAATACGGCATCACGTAAAAGTGTGGAACGAAGCCATGCTATGATGGGATGTTTCTGAACAAGAGGGATACGACAGACTTTGTTATTCACAGCCAAGGTAAGGAAGTAACCCAGGTGGTCACCTTATTTTAATAAAAACAAAAAGTGGTGCAATCTAATGTGTCGAAACTGAAACCAACAAAAGGCATTTTTTTTCTAGCTTATCAAATGAAACGTTGTCATTCTTAAGGGTGGGGAAACTTGTCTTGTTTATATCTGTGTCATCAGCACTGAACAGGGTACCCTGAATATACAGAAGCTCTCTCAATGTTTACTGAATAGATGAATGAATTCATTAGATCAGGTCAGAATTTACTAATAAATCATTCCTCTAGTATGCTACAACAAAAATGTGCATTTACAAAAACAATCATATGGAAAAGGTGTAAAAATATTCATGGCCCCTAATCCCACCCCAACACTTATAAAGTGAAATAGTTCTGTCTCTATACAGAATAAAAACAAGCATCTCTTTGGCACAGTGCTTTAGAGTTTATAAAGCAATTTTCTGTGCTAATCTGTTTGTAATTTTCATAACATCCTTTCCAAAGGATTAAAAAAAAAAAGGAAGGGTAAATATCCCATCCCAGAGAGAGGATGTTATTTGCTCAAGGTCACAGGGATAGAAAGGCTGGGTGCCATGCAGGACTTGGGACCCCATTGCCCTGAACTTGAAGAGGCAGATTAATTTGACAGACGTTTGGAAAGAACATGGATACCCCCAAAGCCCCCATACAGAAAGGACATGGGGACAACCTCCCTGTCTCTGCTCCCAGCTAGGAGTTTTAATAGAAAGGATAAATTATCAGAATCTGCAGTGCCAAGAAGCGTTTGAGTTTAGGGCTTTCAGGGATAATATTCAAAATGATGATACTAGTGGCCATCAATCATAATTATTTTAAAATTCAATAAACATTTAGTGAGTCCTTTCTTTGTGTCGGGGCATTGTGCCAGGTGCTGAAGAAGCCTGAGTTTATTTAATCCTCTCAGTGCTGCTATTTGAGGGAGGCTTCTTCACATTTTGAAGCAACTGGAATTTGGAGAATGTAAATGATGCGCTCAGTCCAAGGACCAGGCAGTGCGATCCAGAAAGCCCACTTGGGTTTGCAAAGGCTGTGCTCTTTTCAGTGTAATCTGGACAAGGACTTCAAGTGCATTAATTAAAAATTGATTAAGAGTGGACGACAAATCCAAATAGGTGGGATTTATTAAGCGTGATAACCGTTCAGCATGAAGAAAGGTATCTGTGAATTAGAGTGTTTAGAGAAGGCTTTGGAGATGAAGGCAAAAATTAGGCTGGGAAAAATGATAATGGTTATGACAGCAAACACAGCAAGAACTAGCACTTGTTGGGTGCTTACTATGTGTAGGTAAGTTTTGTGCCTTTTACAAGTGGTGGCTGTTTTAATCCTCACAACCATTCAGAGGGGAGACACTCCTGTTGTCTTATCCTATAGGTCACAAAAAACAAGCCCCAGAATAGTGAAGCAGCTAACCCAAGACTGTACGTTAGGGACAGGGCAGAGGGCTCTCCTTTTAAAGCTGGGAGAGTTGTGGTTTTCTTGAGCCTCTGCTGTCAAGGGTGAAGCATTTCTACATTTTTATAATTGAGTGAAGTTTGCTTCGTTGTTTGCTAAAAACAGTCATCTGAGAAGAAAGTCATTTTTTTCCCCTCCTTTCCAAATTCCCAAACACAAAATTGTGATCACCCTCCTTTGGGTGAAAACGTGACTGCTGTTCCATATCCCAAAGCTGAGAATAATACTGAGCTGTCCGTATGGACTAAACACTCATAGCAGATTTCAAGACGTGGTATTAATGGAAGAACTTTTGAAGAGTCTACAGTGGGCATCCATGGAAAACCAAACTGGAACTTGGAATATATAAAGTCTAAGATGATTTGTGAAGTCTCTGTGGGCAGCAGACAAAAAAGAGGAAAAAGATATCAAAACCCTCCATCAGTTGCATGCCTTCCTCTCCCTCTTGAAGCTTCTTCATCTGCCCCCATTCCACCCTGCATCTGTGTGAACCCCTTAGAGGATCCTGGCCTCCTGCTTGCTTTTTTCTTTTCTTCTTCTTCTTCTTCTTTTTTTTTTAAACCAGCCGCGCTGAGAATCATTCCCGTGTGGTTGGAGACGCACTGACTGCGTAACGAGAAGACTGCTCTCTGAATTCCCTCATTGAACTAGCTGCCAGATCCTGTGGATGCCGTTTCCTCATACCACGTGCACCACCAGGACCCCCTACTCTCCCTACTATTGCTAAACTTCAGGCCTCTGTCCCTTTGTCAGGCCCTCTTGACTCATATTTTCGATTTGACTGCATTCTCAATGCTGTCAGCTTTAGGATCTTTTAAATCTGCCTTTGTCACTACCTCTCTCACAAACATTCAATGGCTCCCTATTGCTTTTCAAATAAAATAGAATGTTCTCTGATATTCTGGACCCTCCATGTTTTAGTTCCAAGCCATGGATTCAATTTTATTTCTCTCTTCTTCTTTTCAGTTACCCCAAAACAAATCAAGTAACTCTTCATCCTACTTCCATGTCAACAATGCTTAGCTTTCTAATAATCATAAAAACAATATACTTTATATACATGACAGATAATTTGTAAAATAGAGAATAAAATAAAGAAAAAATCAAAATATCCTGCAATCTAACCATCCAGATATAATCTCCCTAATATAATAAATATGTTGGTTTATTTTTTCTGTATACATATATAATAGATACAAGAAATATATATGACAAACCTGAAATCTTGTATAAAAACAATTCTGTTGGTTTTTTTTTTCCACTAAGCAATACAGTGTAAGCCTTTTGTCACATCCTTATGTATTCTTAAAAATACTAAGCTGAAGGAGTTATTTTGAGCAAAGTACTTAGAACAGTGCTTGGCATATAACAGGTATTCAACAAATGTTAGAATATTAGCCCTCATCATTATTATTAACTATCATCACCCTTTGAAAACTTGATGTTTAATAGCTATTACATTTGATGATAAAGATATTCAGTAATTAATTGGAAATATCCCTTGCTGTTGGATATTTAAGCTGTTCATACCATAAACAATCTTGCAATGAATATCCACATTTACATGTATGTGTGTATGGCTGCATATGTATGTATCTGTGTTTTTGCATATGTGTGTAATCTGTGTGTGCATATGTGTGTATATATATATGTGTGTGTGTGTGTGTGTGTGTGTGTGATGGCTAGTTGACATCTTGGGAGGTTTTCTATTGCCAATACATTTTCTCTTTTTTGCCTCCTTAAACTATTTTGAGTTTATTTTCTGTCAGTTGCGACTGAAAGAATCCCAACCTCATACATTTGTGCAAAGCTTCAAATCTCAAAGGTGATGGAGATAGTCTCCTATTGTAAATGACACGCTTGATTTTGAGGTCTTAAGTATGTCAGGGCCCCAGAATCTTGGCTTAGAGTTAGGGTCTCAAGTTATTAGGCTGGTTGGGGGAGGGAGTAAAGCTATAGGCTGTATGCAGGAAAGGAGTCAGGGGTATAGCGTTTGTGGGAAGAATAGTCCAGAAACATGAGGATGTGGGTAGAAAATGAAAGGGCTTTTCCAGTGGTCAGAGAATATGAGGATGTGGTTTTAGAAGGTGCAGCCCAGTGGTATAGGAAGCCTTCAACTAAGCCCATGGGCAAGTAGAGAGTGGATCAGGATGCTGAGAGAACTTAGAATCCACCAGGAATTTCTAACTTGGGTGTGTCTCATTGATGCCCTTGTCTGCAGTGACATCGTTTAGCCAATTTGATATACATAAATTAGCAGTTTAAATTCAATTATTATCCCCTTGCTTAACACTGAAGTTGAGATTCCTTGATATATACACATTGTCTCTCTGTGTGTCTTCACTGCAGACAGAACTAGCTACATTACATGCAGGGCTCAAACCAAATGAAAGTGTGGACACCCCTTATTCAAAAATCATTAAGAATTTCAAGATGGTCACAGCAAAGTGTTAAACCCAGCCCAGAACCTTTCTAAGCACAGAGTCCTGCATGGCCGTTAGGTCACATGCCTGGAAAAAGTGGCCCTGGCTGCATATTGTATTTACATGTTTCTGATTATTGTTACAGAATATTAGTGGTCCTTTTTTCTTCTTGATTTCTCCAAGCTCTTTATATATAAAGTAAATTGATATTTTGTCACACATTGCAAAAGTCACTTTTCCCATTAGTATGTGATTTGCAAGGCATCTCCTCCTTGCATGGGGTGGTGCATAAAAACTGTATATTGCTTTTTTTTCTCAGAGAGACAGGGTCTCACTCTGTGACCTCCAGGCTGGAGTGCAATAGCTCCATCATAGTTCGCTGCAGCCTCAGATTCCTGGGTTCAAGCAATCCTCCCACCTCAGCCTCCCAACGTACTGGGATTACAGGCATGAGCCACCACACCCAACTTATATTGCTTTGATTCTAGTACACAGTCAAGGTCAGCACCATGTGTGAACTTCTCGGTCACCTCACCTTGAATCCTGATGTTTCCTCTGCCCACGCTGTCCTTTCCTCCCACTCTGTTCTGTAGAATTTCACCTTCCTTCAAGGACTAACTCTAACCTCATGCCATCTAGGAAGCTTCTCTGATACCATGACCTGAAAGTCACCCCCATCCCAACTCCAGAGGATCCTCTTCCAGATTTCTCTCTTAAGACACTGCCTGCTTTCAACTGTACGTTTTCTTACAAGGGCATGTGGTTCAGCTCCCTCACAGTCTGAGTTCTTTGTTATCAGGGACCCCATATTATTCATCATTAATCCTGTACCTTGCTCTTATTGATAGTAATTAACATTTATTGAGCACCTACTATGAGCCTGACATGTCTCAAAAGATGTGTCTGTCTGGGCATGCTGGCAGTACCTGTAGTCCCAGCTACGCAGGAGCCTGAGGCAAGAGTATTGCCTAAGCCCCAGAGTTCAAGGCTGTAGTGTCCTATTATAATGCCTGTGAATAGCCACTGTACTTTAGCCTGGGCAATACAGCAAGATTCCATCTCTAAAAAAAAAAAAAATGATATGTCGGCATGATAATGGTTATTTCCAAATGCTTCCAGGACAGCAGGCAAACCTGGGTGCCCATCAAAGTTAGGGCTTTATTCTATTAGGACCTACACTGGAGATATATTTTATCCCAGCTTATTCTAAGACTTGAGTCTCAAAGTGCTCACTAAATATTAACTCTAATTATCATTGTCATCATCATCATCATCATTACTTTTGGTATTTATTGAGTATTTAGCATGAGGCAAGTAAGCACAGGCTTATTTAGTCCAATGAACAGACATATGAAGTGGGGGCTTTTATTAGCCCCCTTGCGCAGACGAGACACTGAGGCTCCAGGATCTGGAGCCTAAAAGTGACAACACTGGAATATAAACTCAACCATCTGATTCCAGGGTCTCAAAAACAACCTTATTGTGACTTCCTCATCTCTGGCAAAAAGGAACGTTGCCAATCGCTTGGTGTGAAGGTGCTGGATTTTATTCTGAAGAACAATGGTGGTACAGTGAAGTACTTCTCTCCTGTTTGTTTTGCTGCCTTGATCTCACTTAGACTCTTCATGAGATCAGGGATGCTGCCATGCAGACTGCTTGCCAAAAGAAAGGAGTACAGAAGGAATCACAATGCTGCTTCCTGAAACATAAAGTTCAGACAGGAAGACTTCAAGGACATTTACTCCCAGACCACAGCCATCACTGTAAAAATACATGGCATTTATTTAAACAACTAGATCACATTTATTGAGCTTTCTGTGTGGTAGGCACAAAGTGTTTTAAGTAGATGAATCTCCAGGACATTAGATAAATCAAGTGATTCACCCAAAGTGAGAGAGCTGGTGAATGAGGAAGCCAGGACGGGGACTGTCCATTGTCTGACTCTACATGAGGCTTTGCAGGACTATCTTTTGAGCCACGTCTGCATGCCAGGCACTGGACAAGGCAAAGGGAATACACAGTGGTTAAAGCAGAAGGGTCTGGCTCTCCAGGAACTCAGAGCCTGGAGGAGGAAAAAGTCACAACAGAGAGTTACCATTTAGCCAGTCAGAGGCAATGGCAGAGTTCAGGCCTCTGGGCAGCCTGAAGCACAAAGAAGGGATCCAAAGGAGAGGAGTGGGGTGAAGGAGAGGGTGGATCAGGAAAAACTTTCGGAGCTTTTCTTTCTGCATACCACATTGTTTTGTTCAAACCCAAATATGACAACCATTCTCCAAGGTGGAGAAGCCTTGTGCAAAATTACTTATTCTATCTCTGGAATTGGGAACTTCACCATTCATCTACCATCAAACCCTACATTAATCCATCCATTAATCAGTCAACCCACCTACTCATGTATCCACCCATCCATCTATCCACCCATCTATCCATCCATCTATGCATCCATCCATCCATCCATTCCTCTACTCATCCATCCATCTATCCATCCACACATCTATCCATCTATCCATTCATCCACACATCCATCCATCTATTTGTTCGTTCATCCATCCATTCATCCACACTTTCATCCATCCATCTGTCCATCCACACATCCATCCATCCACCCATCCATATACCTGTCCATCCACCTATCCAACATCCATCTATCCATTTATACATCCATCCACTCATCCATTCATCCATCCATCCACCCATCCATCCATCCACCCACCCATTCATCCACCCACCAATCCATCCACCCATCTATCCATCCACACATCCATCCATCCATCCATCCATCTATTTTTATTCAATCATTCATCTCATTGCTCGTTCATTTCTTCGTTGATTTGTAAAACATGTATTAAGTTTCTGCTGTAGCAGAAATTGATTTAGACACCAGGGAAAATGTATAACTAAAATTAACATTTAAACAAAATGAATTCCAGAAATAAAAATTTCCTGTCTGCTCGGGATATATATGTTACAACTCTCATTTTGCACTACTTGATCCAGCAAATTAAGACTAACGTGATTTTTAAACACCCTAGCTAAATTAAGTGGGGAAGTGTTGGCCCAGAGAATTCTTTCAGGAAATGACCTCTAAAATTTCATGCACTTCCAAGCCCCTAAATTCTCTCTCTCTAATCCACATGGTATATCCTGGATATAATCTGGATACATATGGAGCTTTAAGCCTTGCAGAGCCCTTTATGGAATGACCAACATACTAAAATGTTATTTACTTATTTATTATAAATTACTGTCATTTGAGAATGAAATAGACTGGAAAGATTCACCAAGTTATGAATCTTTAACTTGAAGGACTACAATTTTTTTTGGATAATATATCATGCAGTAAGTAAAAGTATTTTTAAAGATAGTCTCCTACTCTTGCATCCATTTTAATGTACACCAGGATTAAACTGGCTTTTTCTAACTGAATGAGGAAATAAAAAGTTCAAACATCTCTTTTACTCTCTCTCAACAAAAAAAAAAAAAAAAAAGAGAAAAAAGGAACAAAATGCTGTATCACCCTCTTTTAATTGATATCTCATCATTCACTTAAATTACATGTCAGTACAAACTGTCAATTTTAAGGAGAATATTGATATTTTATTCCCATCACTTTTTTTCCTGTGGAAGGAATAAAACATTAAAACGATGATTATACATGAATCACATCTTATACATTGGAGGTACGGTATAATTAGAAAAATAATTTTTACCATTTGTATTACAGTCTTACCAAACAGATCCATTCTTACACTGCAAGCTGTGTTTAACTCAAATAGTTCAATGAGATGATTTGTGAAAGAGATGCAGAAAGAAATTACTTCTATGAAACTCATTTCTTGCAGTACCTGGATGATGGTAAAAGTCTCTAAAGCATCACTGTCTCAGTCTCCATTGCATGCTTGCCATGACAGGAAATGAAAGTGTTCACTCAGAAGTTTGGATGAGATGCCCTCAAGCCATTGAAACCCAAGCAAGGGCTAAGAATGAATGGAAAAAAAGAGACCTCCAGTAGCCCTAATGAGCACCACCTCCATTTCTGTAGCCACATAGGAGGAAAAGAAAGTGTGGATGAGAAGCAGCCCTGAATCTTTACCCTCATGGTGATGGGTCTTCCTCCTACTCATTAATCCGTTCTCGTTCCTGCAATGTGTAATAGGCACCAGTGATGTGCCAAGCACTCTGCTGGGAAATAAATGGGATCCAACCCCTCATCCTTAGCAACCTCAAAGTCATGGAGGAAGGAAAGCATGAATGATGCTGTATTGGTTTGCTAGAGTTACTGTAACTAAGTGTCAGCGACTGGATGCCTCACAATTCTAGACGCCAGAAGTTTGAGATCAAGTTGTCTACAGGGTTGGTTCCCTCTGGGGCTGTGAGGGAGGATCTGTGCCATGCCTCTCTCCTAGCTTCTGGTGGTAGCTGGCAATCTTTGGAGTTCCTTGATTTGTAGAAGCATCACCCCAATCTCTGCTTCCATCTTTACACGGCATTCTCCTGTGTGCGTGTCTCTGTATCCAAATATCTCCTTTTCATGAGGACATCAGTCGTATTGGAGTAGGGTCCACTTGGATGACCTCATTTTAACCTGATTATCTTTGCAAAGACCCTAAATCCAAATAAAGTCACACACCGAGCTACACAGGGTTCAGACTTCAACATATAAATTTGGGAGGAGAGGGGAAACCTGTCAACTCATAACAGGTGATAATTATAATGAGGTTCTTGTGAAACAGTCCTCTGCAAAGTGAGACTATTTCCATGAAAATCACCACCTATTTTGCTTTTAATTTGACAAAATAGTTCTTAAGTGTATCTGTATGTATAAACACTCAACGATTGCAAAGATAATTCTGGAAAAAGGGGAAAGGGCAATGAGGAAGAATTTTCACTCATTTTTTATGATATGATTTCAGTAATTAAAACTGAGATACTGAACCAGGAGTGGAAGTCAAGCGAGTAGAGCAGCATTGGGGATTCAGAAATAGATCCAACGACATACACCGGATTTCTGCCTGTGAGGAAAGCAGTTCTACTCCAAGGACGCAGAAAACGGACCCCTCTGGATGGCAGTAGGATAGCTGCCCCAGGAGCCATGCAGAGGGCCCGCCACACTCCTTACACCAAAAGACGATCCAGATGGGAAAAATTAATGGAAAAAATGGAACACAAAAAGGTAACTTTTTTTCTTTTCTCTTTTCCCCCATAACTTTTGAGTTGAAAAGCCTCTTTCAATCATGTTATTTTTTACAATGATCACCGAAAAGACTAATAAATTTATCTACTTAAAAATTAAAGAAAACGCATATCACAAACAAAGGTAATATTCCTAACATGCAAACAGCTCTTAAAAGTCAATAAGAAAAGAAAAATAAACACTTCCCAGTAGGAAACTGGTCAAAGAAACAGAACAAAGAAACTCAAAATAAAGAAAACCAATTAGCCTTTAAGAGAATATTTAAATAATCACACTAATAACCAAATAAATTCAAATAAAAACAATAGAAATTCTCCTTCCCAGCTTTCAGACTGACCAAGTTTAAAAGAATGAGGGAAACTTGTTTTTTAGTGAGGATTTGGAAGCAGAGGAGTGTGCCTCACTAGAACCTTCCTGGAGGACCAAATACATCAAAATAGAAGACGTCCCTATCCTCTAACCAAGAAAATTGGCTTCTAGAAATGCATCCTCTGGAAAGGAATACAAAATTTGAAAAAAAAAAAAAAAACTTCACACCAAAGAATATTAATTACACTGCTGTTGATCACAGGGAAAAACTGGAAATAGTCCAGTCGTAGTAGATGGCCTGTTAAGTCAATGACTGTAGTGCTTACAGTTAAATCTTGGGCAGCCATTTGCATGCACACATGCACACACACACACACACAGATTTGAAAAGATGTTCATGACATTTTATGAGTGAATAGGGAAGCCACAGAATACTTGTTTAGTTGTTTATTTAGCACGTATTTTCTGGGCAACAGTTCACATGTCTGCCCTTGTGCATGGTGTTAAGGACACAATGAATGTGGAGGAGCTTATTATGGTTTCGTGGCCAATCGAATCTTCATACAAATATATAAACTTACATAAGTGTTACAAAGAACAAGTAGATGTGAACACATACTTTCAAAAACTGGGAGTTTGTTGGTGGGGCATGGTGGCTCACTCCTGTTATCCCAGCACTTTGGGAGGCTGAGGCGAGTGGATTACTTGAGGTCAGGAGTTCCAGATCAGCCTGGCCAACATGGTGAAATCCCATCTCTACTTAAAATACAAAAATTAGCCAGGCATGGTGGCAAGTGCCTATAATCCCAGCTATTCAGGAGGCCGAGGCAGGAGAATCGCTTGAACCCAGGAGGCGGAGGTTGCAGTAAGCCTAGATGGCGCCACTTCACTCCAGCCTGGGTGAAAGAGCAAAACTCCGTCCATAAAATAAATAAATAAATAAATAAATAAATAAATAAATAAATGTTGGGAGCTTTATGTTGTCAAGTCCAGGAAGGCTTTCAGGAAGAGGTGGCATTTGAGCTAATTAATGTCTGGTGCAGGAGTCAAGGTTACTGGTTGAAAGGAATGAGTGAGAGAGTGGTCCTGGCAAATCAGAGGGATTACAGGTGCCAAGGACCTATGAAACGGGGGAGCAGGCTGTCTTTGAGAAACCACAAGAGAAGAAATGCAACTGGAGCAGCAAAAAGTGGTGACTGGGTCTTGGGTCATGGGGTGGAGGTAGGTGGCAGGACGAGCTGCTGAGGGGGTGGGCTGGAGGCAGCATGTCAGGGTTATGCGAAAAACTGGCATGACCAGACTTAAGAAATTAGAAGAGACTTCCAACCTGTGGCATGCAGCACGGACCCAAGGATGAAAGAAGTGGGTGGGGAAGTCGATTAGGAGCCCACTGCATGGTCAGATGCGGGAGCGAAGGGCTTGGTCCAAGACAGGAATGTAGGCTGCTGCTGTTGATAGTGGTGGAGACAAAGAAAAGAGGATGTGTTCAGGAAATATTTAGCCAAACCAATAGGACTTATGGGAAAGGAGGGAGAAGGGCATAGTCAAGCTGACTCCTGGCTTCTGGCTTGTATAACTGGCTGGAAGAGCACAGATGCTACAACCACGCTTGTGGAGAGCTGTGTATGTTACCTGTATCTTACGTGATTCCTCGCCAAGCTACCGGAAGTGGTTTATCCACTGGTGAGATTTGGAATGGGTTTCAATTCCTTGGCTTTTCCATATTGTTTACATCTTCACAGTGAGTTTTTATTTTTACAGAAACAAAAAGCTATGTTTTTTTATTTAACAAAATTTGGAAGAGATTAAAAAATCAAATGAAACAGTGCAAAGGAAAATCGACAAGTTAGCTTCAGAAAAGAAGGGGATGAGAACGGGGAGATCCAGACGGAACTGGCTCCAGAGGAGCAGAGAGAAACGACCAAACCGAGTGCCCCGGCCACTCACGCTGCTTCCTGTGCCCACAGGTTCTCATCACTTTTCTACCCAGAACGCCCCGCCTAGACGTTCTATTAATTTCCATATGTGATCAGTCAGATTGCCTTGAGTCATCCCAGCAATGTATTTAGACCCGAGTTTTGCATTTATGATTGCCTGATTTATATTATAGTCATGCAAATATTTCCCTCCATCCCACACCTCTCCTCTATCCCACCACAGGGTCCCTGACCATGGTGGAGTATACAGAAAGGTTTTAGAATCAGAACAATCCTATTTTGAATTTAGCCTTCTTTGGGGGTGATTTTGGACCAGCTCCTGCCTCAACCTCTCTGGGCTTCAGTCTCCCCATTACATAAAGGGCATCATAGATCTATATATAACCTGCCTCAAGGAGGGTTATTTCAAGAATCAAATGAGAGTTAACATGCAAAACACTCAGTATAGCAACTGGCATAGCATGGTTTGTTTATTGTGTGTCTATTTTTGCTTTTCATTCTGAATCCCCAGTATCCAGCACAATGCCCTGCATAATGAAGGTAAGCAACAAATGTTTGTTGAATTTAGTTGACTAAAGATTGGATTCAATTGCAAAACCTTTGAAAAAAAATGAAATCCATACTTTTTTTTCATTCAGATTTTATACCTCCTGTCAAAAGACAGGCTTATTGCATTTACTCAATCAATGCATAATACACTTCTACTCTGCATCCTACAAGGGGCTGGAGACACAGATGAACAAGTTCTCTGCCCCATTTCCTTGAGCTTCATGATCTGGTGGGGAAGGCAAACATCCAGGTAAATAAATGACCTAATGCATTGGAAGTTCCCTGGAGGTTTGAACAGGGCAAGTGGGGCATAAACAGAACGTGGGTCAAGTCTCTCTGAAACCTAAGAGGCTTCCCTGACCTGCACCTCCTTATGTGCCTTTAAGACCTCATCTCCCACCACGCTACCCTTGAGGCATGATGCTCTCCAACCCAGCAACCTCCAGGCCACTCCCCAAAAACAACAAGCAGGGACCCACCCCAGAGCTTTTGCCTCTGCTCTCTCCTGTGCCCGCAATGCTCGCTGCCTGGAGGCCTTGCCTGTGCAATGGCTAATTATATGCATCAATTCATCTGAGTCACCAGGTGACCAGACATTTCCTCAGATATTATCCTGAATGTACTTGTGAGGGTATTTCAGGATGAGATTCTTAGGGACACACATTTTGCATCAGTAGAGTGAGTACAGCAGATTGTCTTCCCTCATGTAGGTGGGCCTGGTCCAATCTGTTGAAGGCATGAATAGAATAAAAAGTGTGAGTAAGAGGAAACTCCTCCTGCCTGAGTGCTTGAGATGAGACACTGGTCTTTTCCAGACTTTGGACTCAGATGGAAACATCCACTCTTAGGTCTCCAGCCTGCTAGCTTTTTTTTTTTTTTTTTTTTATACTTTAAGTTCTAGGGTACAAGTGCACAACGTGCAGATTTGTTACATATGTATACTTGTGCCATGTCGGTGTGCTGCACCCATCAACTCATCAGCACCCATCAACTCATCATTTACATCAGGTATAACTCCCAATGCCATCCCTCCCCTCTCCCCCATCCCCACAATAGGCCCCAGTGTGTGATGTTCCCCTTCCTGTGTCCAAGTGATCTCGTTGTCCAATTCCCACCTATGAGTGAGAACATGCGGTGTTTGTTTTTCTGTTCTTGCGACAGTTTGCTGAGAATGGTGGTTTCCAGCTGCATCCATGTCCCTACAAAGGACACGAACTCATCGTTTTTTATGGCTGCATAGTATTCCATGGTGTATATGTGCCACATTTTCTTAATCCAGTCTGTCACTGATGGACATTTGGGTTGATTCCAAGTCTTTGCTATTGTGAATAGTGCTGCAATAAGCATGCGTGTGCATGTGTCTTTATAGCAGCATGATTTATAAAGCCTGCCAGCTTTTGGGCTGCAACTAAAACATCCACTCTCCCGGGCCTCCAGCTCGCTGTCTACGGATCTCGGGACTTGTCAGCCTTCACAGTCACTTGAGCCAACTCCTTATTCGCGCGCTCTCTCTCTCTCTCTCCATCCTATTGGTTCTGTTCCTCTGGAGAACCCAGCCTAACTTACCCCCTCCCTGCATTCAGGCCTCTGTGAGATCTTCCCATGCCCATGGAAAATAGCAGGTCCCTCCACACTCTGTATCTTGCCCTGCCCTTTCCCTTCATACATGACAAATTCCAGCATCACATAACACATGTGTTTATATGTTATGGTCTGTTGTCCTTACTGGAATATCAGCTTCCTGAAAGCAGGGTCTTGGTCGGTTTGGTTCATTAATGCATCTCCTGTGCCTGTAGCAATGCCAGACATACTGTAGACATTGACAAATATTTGGGAAATGAATGAATGACTGGATGAATGGTAGCATGGGAGCTGGGACCTGAGACTTCTGTTATCAATGTAGTTCTAACGGCTGTCACTTTCTTTCTGGTCCTGTATGTCAGGAAGAAAACAGAGTTTGCAGAGCAAAACACATTCCTCAGCAATGAAATGGGTTGTGGCATTTGGGGCTATTTCTTTTTTCTTTCTTTGGGAAGCAGTAAGGGGAACGCTGTTTATCTTGTTCTGGAGCACTGTAAGGGGTAGGCTGTAAACAGGAAAGAGGACATAAAGCTGATGAGTGCGAACCCTCCCTTCCCTACTGAGGCTTTGCTTGGGCCTACTTAGCATTTCAATCTATATAAAGTCAATGGGCCATACAACCCTCCTTTACATACACTCACCAATTAACATTATTCTTTAATAGGAATAAGTTTAGTTTTTTTTTTTTTTACAAGTTTGATGCCAAGGAACATGCTTAATCACAAAAGCCTGATTCTAATGAGTGTAATGGGATGCAAGGCAGTTAGCAAAGTTACACTCAGCACTTATATGTCCCTTTTCTAGAAACCTTACAGATGCCTGCAAAAGAAGCCTCCTTTGATGACATGTAATGCCTTCCACAATCTAACCCTGAACAATCTTGGCCCCTTGCCTCCTCCTCCATCTCTCTAGGCTCTCTGAATTCCAGTCACACTGAAATTCTCCAGACTTTCGCCACACTCAATGTCATGCCTCTGTGATTTGGCTGGCACTGTTCTTGAGAGAATCATGTCCCTTCCCCTCTCTCAGACCAGTGGCATACTTCTGCTTTTTTTTTTTTTTTTTCAGACTGAGTCTTGCTCTGTCACCCAGGCTGGAGTGCAGTGGCATAATATCAGCTCACTGCAACCTCGGCCTCCTGGGTTCAAGCAATTCTTCTGCCTCAGTCTCCTGAGTAGCTGGGACTACAGATGTGCACCACCACACCCTGCTAATTTTGTATTTTTAGTAGAGACGGAGTTTCACCATATTGGCCTGGCTGCTCTCGAACTCCTGACCTCGTGATCCACCCCCCTCAGCCTCCCAAAGTGCTGGGATTACAGGCGTGAGCCACCATACCCAAACGACATTCTTCTTAATCCTTCAGTGTGCACACTCCCACACAGTCAGGTCCATCATTCGGTCCTCCAACCGCTCCCAGCAGGATTCTTATGCCCCTATTAGACCACCTCTTCTGTGTTTTGCAAGATCATTGTCTATTTCCAGATCTGCATCTCTATCTGTGGTGGACATGGAACACTGGGCTGCAACATTGGCACTAGACTAGTGTGCACAGGAACCCCTTTCACTCAACAAGAGCACCCAGCTCCCCTTGGACATCCCTATTTCTCCCCATCTTCAGTGGAGGTGTTTTAGGTGGGGCTTCCTGAGGCCTAAGCCAGTCAGGGCTCACCAGATCCCTGGTTCCAGCCATTGGCTGGAGCATGGACATGTGACCCAGGCCTGTTCAATGAGAGAGAGTTTTGAGACGATGTTAGAAGCTACCAGAGGAGAAGCCTGGTGTCTTGAAACTGAGAGCGAAGAGGTGGGACATGCTAGAGCCACGTTGCCACCATTAGGGCAAAGCAGAGCGAGCACAGAGATAGCAGAACCTGGAGACCGGGCAAGAAGTGAAGCCCTGCCTGAAACCCTCAGTGCCTGTGTTCAGCCACGCCTCAAGTCAGGTCTATCTTTCACCTTCTCAGTTACTTAAGCCACAGGATTCAGTGTTCTGTCACTTGCAACAGAAATTGTTCATCAGAGAAGCCTAACAGCCTCACAAGCCCACACCTCCACACCACCTTACCCCGCCGTGAGATTGGAAGCTTCCAACAGGCAAACCGTATGCAGTTGACCATTGCACATTCTAGCCATTGAGGACAATGCTTTCCTGTAAATAGTAAGTGCTCGCTTAATGCTTGTTGAGTATACTTCATGGAATGGAAAAATTACTTTTTAATAACACAGCTGTGCTCACCGGACTAAATTGCCCAAGTTTTTATTTGACATAATTGTGAAATAACACCTTCAACAAATTTACTGTATAAAAAGTTCTGGTGGGGACATTTGTCTTCATTTAAGTGTTTCTTAAATATTACTTGTCCTGCTTACGGGAGAAAAATATTCAAATACATTAGTGTTTTTGTGTTGAATATGAGATGAAACTCCTAAAGACTAATTTTCCAGATTACTTATTTTATATTTAGTGCCATTAATTCTACATGTGTGAAAAACATATAATTATCCCCACACTATTAGTACTGAATAAAATTGTGTATTATTCAAGTGTAGTAGTAGATAAATTGGCACTAGACTCGTGTACACAAATGAGGCTTTTGAACTTTAGTGTGATTTCAATTATCTTACTTTAGCTCAGCAAAATGCCTAGACTCTGCACTTGCTAAATATTTCTCCACCTCTACCCTTATTCTAGGAAAGCCCCCCCATTATAAATTTCTGTGGACACAGGACTCCCTGCAGCTCATGAAAGTTGTGGGCTCTTTCCAGTAGAGGAATGACAAGAGAAGAGAGGTTCCCAATTACTGTTTCAAAGAAACAGAACTTTGAGACGCTCCTTGAAAAAAGAATCATACAGCCACGTGGATTTTGGTCATGCTACATCTACACTCCTTCTTGAAACCTATGAGGCACATTAGAATGTTAAAGGCTCTGAGAAGTCTGCAGTGAGGAAATCCAAAGAACATTGTTCTGACCAACATTCTCCATAGTTTCTTGACTACAAACCCTAGTAATATCTGTCAACAGTCTTGAGGAGATGCTGTCCTAACAACTTAATATTAGCTGGATATTGGTCTTAGCAGCCCAGAGTACAGGTTAAGGTTACAGAGTTATCTCCATTTTCTCTGGTCTGATTTCTCAGATAAACGAGAGCGTGTATATACATATGTATGTGTGAACACGTGTGTGTGTGTGTGTGTATTTTCACTCCTAAAGGTCCTCTCCATCCTGGGTGCACTTTCATTTTCCCTTGGATGCAAAGCTTATTTATTTCACTGTTTTCCAGAAAACAAACCACCAAATAGCAAACACCTTTGAAGGTGGTGACATGACCACAGGTGTGAGTGTGACAGGGGAGCACTTGCCAAAGGCCAACACTCACTACCACTGTCCCTACTCACAGCCCTCGAAGCACAGTGGATAGTAGGGAGGATGCCAGGGGCACATAGAGTGGAAGTTCCAAGGAGAAAGCTTGCCCATACCCAGGGGTAGCCAAAAGAGCTTTCCAGAGTGTGACTTTCATTCAACTTGAGTCTCAGTGGAAATGGAGGATATAGTTATTCCTTTAGGAAAAGATTCGAAGAAGAGCACTGGGAGGAAAGAAAATGACCCAGGTGAATAAGTCCTCACATGCTTTGATGTCCTGCAAAGAGAAACCCCACTAACGTCTGTGCAGAGGCAGCCTTGGGTCAGCACTTGGGACATTGCGTCCAGCTCCAAGTTTCTGCTGACTCACGTTTTGCTTGCCCACTGGCCCCTTCCCCTGTCCCTTTGTCCAGCCCACCAACCTGTCACTCCCTCTTGTTCAGCAGTTTGCCCCTGAGAAAATCCCCCAAAGTGCCTTTTGGATGGAACTTCTAAGACAAGCAAGGATGTCAACACTTCCATTTCATTCCCTCTTACCATTCCCCAACCATCCCCCTGCCTGGCTGTATATTTAGTATTCAGCGAAAAAGAACAATTTAGTGATGTTCTGGAATGAAAAAGAAGAAAGAAAGGAGGAAAGAAAAACAGGCAGAATTAACCCCAAACCAAGAATTTGAAGCCACAAGGCACCAAGAGGTCAAAATGGGGCATTAAGTTTCTAAACTTTGCATGGACCTGGTCAGAAGCTGAAACAATGAAACTAGATTTTCCAGAACATCATCAATCGGCAATTGATTCTACAAATATAATAGGGCAGGGGTGGCTTATCCGAACAAGCATGGAAAATAAAATACAACAGTGTTCCTTCATCTTTCTTTTATAGATAAATTTAGATACATAAAAGCTCAACTGAGATATAAAAGTTTATGAAAATCATTCAAAAGCTTTTCATGCATTCACTTACTCACGAAATATTTATACCATGCCAAATATTTGTTCCAAGCACCGTAACTCCTTGTAATGTTCTTATTCATCTTTGTGTCTCTCTGGGTCTGGGTTGGGGACTATAGAAGGAGGCAGGTCACATGGTAGTCACCGTAATAACCATCCTGAATGCCACAGTTACTTTCACTCTCTATTACTGGCTTTGCTTTTGAAACAGTACCATAGAAAAATTTCACCTTATTAACTTAAATCTCAAAATCTAGGGCCACGATAATGGATCTAGGGGCCCCAAATATTCTTTCTGAGCCTCCTTATTTCCTTCAGTGGATTTCTTACTCTTATTCATACCTGCCACCCTAACAGCCCCAGAGCCCATTGTCTACTCTGTAACACTCTAGACAAACATGGATCCAACAGTTCCAGAAAGTTCTATCAGAACAACTGAAACAAGTTCAAATTTTAATGATATTTTGCTCACCTCTAAAGGATAGCAGCAGGAAAATAAATATAGGTGATCCCAACACATAAATGCAGCCCAGCAGGCCGAGTGCCACTCTCTCTGCCCCACTCCCTTCAGCCTTCCTGTGCCTGCCTGCCTGCTCCTCACTCCATCAGAGGGAAAACTGCATTCTGGAACCAGTTCATAATTACCCTGCCTGAGTTTCTTGCTTCCTGGTTCCGTGCCTGGTTTTGTGGTTTTGGAGCCACCATGCCAGAAATCCACCATCAGAGTTGGTCTCCTATTTCTCTTGATGGACATGTTAGTTTCCTATGGCTGATATAACATATTACTACAAACTTGGTGGCCTAAACAACACAAATGTATTATCTTACAGCTCTGTAGGTCAGAAGTCCATTTTAAGTACAAGACTTAAAATCAACGTGTCCCCAGAGTTGTGTTCCTTCTGGCAGCTCTAGGAGAGAATGTGGTCCTTGTCTTTTCCAGCTTCTAAAGGTTACCTGCATTCTTTGGCTAAAGGCTGCATCATTCCCACCTCTGCTTCCATCACCAGGGCTTCTTCTCTAGCTCTCCTGCCTCCCTCGGATAAGGACCCTTGTGATGACATCCGGTCCACCAGGATAATCCAGGATCATCTCTCCATCATCTCAAGGTCCTCGCTTAGTCACATCTACACATTCCCTTTTGCCATGTAAGGTCACATATTCACAGGTTTGGGGAATTAGGATGGAGATATGTTGGGGCAGGTGGATATTATTCTTCTGACCACAATGGGCAGGGCCAAAAGGAGATGCCATTTCTACTAGAAGGCTTTCCCCTTCTCTCCTGCTGTCAGTGACACAAACAGCTTGTGTATTTCCTTGAGTGCTCTTCTCTCAGCTTCTCAGTGCATCACAGAACTTTCTGTACTTCCTGGACCCCTTGCACTTGGGTGAAGCCACATAACTAGTTCTGGCCAATGAGTTGTAAGCAAAATAATGTGTGTTTTTTTCTTGGCTAGATCATTGGGTTGCCAGTGGAGACCCTCCAGAGCTCCCTTCTTCAAGACTCTTACCCGGTTCCAGGTGAGCAGAGCCCCCTGCCTTGGTGGATATGCAACAGGAGTTGGACTGCCTGATAAAATACAGAATGCCCAGTTCAACTAGAATTCAGGTAAACATGCAATTTCAAATATTGCGAGAGACATACTTCCACTAAAACAAAATTATTTTTTCTCTGAAATTCAAATGTAACTGAGCACCCTATTTTCATTTGCTAAATCTGGAAATCCTAAGTGTGAATGTGATATGAACCGTTATTAAGGCACAAAGATTTGGGGGTTATTTATTACCACAATAGAATATCACCTTCCTGGCTGCTACAGGCCACTTGCTTAGATGATTATCAGAATCACAGTGACTAACAGCAAGTTACTCCTTCCATGAACAAGGAGTGTCCTAGTCTGGTAATAAGTCCAAGAATGTATCTTTATCCTCAGCACCCATAGCAGCCTCAGTAGGCAGCAAGTTAGGCAAATCTGGATGTCTACCTAGCACTTACCTACATTTATGTCCAGCTGCTAAGGTCAAATAGCAATGTTCTTTCATTACTTAGCAGGAAAAGAAAAAGCTATGGGGAGTAGGACATTCTTAATGTTAAGTACTTCTCTTGTGATTTTTACCTAAATCTTTGGTGCCCACTACTGCTTGGCAATGCAAGAATCACTTAGAAGATGAAGTGTGGTTTAGCACAACATGATATATACTGTCATTTTATGTTTAATGTATCAGTATTTCATGGTGTGTGCAAAGAAGCCCTGGAATAGTGTTTTAAATTAGAAAGTGCTTTTATATCTACTGTGTGATGAGCCTTCTCCTTGATACTGATGATGGCCACACTTGCTGCAAAATGCTTTTCAAAGCCACCAGAATTGCTTCTGACAATCAACCAGCTTAGGTGGATCAGCAGAAACTGTGGCAAAACCAAAGGCACCAAAGTCATTGATTTGCAAGTGAACGTTAAAGACAGGTGACAGTTGGAGGTCTAAGCCCAGTGTTCTTAAACATACAACGACACTGATGCTGCCCACGCACGTTTCCAAGATCTACTCCATCAAGCCACGTGCAGCAATTTTCATGCCTGATAAGCATACCGGTGACTACAGTGTGAGAACATCTCATGTAATGTGTGGTAGAAATTGTTTAAGATGTGCTGACTGCCCAGACAGCAGGCACAGAGGAGCAAACACCACCCTGCAGAACGTAGCTGCATTACGCAGTGCTGCCAGTTGTGTTTCGGCTTGAAGCTGTCAATAGAAAAACCTGGTTTGTAGAGGCTCCCACAGTTCCTCCCTCCCCAACCTTCCTCAGTCAAGGACAGACTGCATCAGGCTAGAACGCAGTAGCTCGGTTGACATCTTCCAGAGGATGTAGCAAAGCAAATGAGATGCTTTTAAAATAACTTGATCCAGGATCTAACATGCGGACAAAGTTGCAGACTTGCCAACTTCCTCCATTCTTTTTGAAAACTTGCATCAGATTTGGATATCCAGACATTATATGGAAATGTGGATCTTTAGAAAGGAGATCACACCAGTGACTTTAAATCTTCCACCTCTTCACTTCCCATGCTGGCCTCAGAAACCCTAAAGCACAATCTCCACCCACAAAGCTGAGGACTATTATTGCCTGACTGATCTGCCCCCAAGGAGCCTACAATCCACCCTAAAGGAAGAGATGAATACACAAGAAGGGATGGCAGAACAGACACCACTCAAAGAGCATCACTGAGTGGTGGGTTGCATGTGGGAGGATGAACCCTGCAGGCAGTTAGCAATCAGAGGAATCGATGAGACCGACACAGGCAGATGAGGCTTTAGGAAGGAGGAAAGGCCTTATTTGGACCTTGGATGAGGCCGATGACTAGCAGAGGCAGAGAAGAGAAGAGAGGGTGAACCAGGTGACAATTCGCAAAGCCACCAGGTGGTGAGAGTGAGTCCCCAAAGCAGTAGTGCGATATCCACTGTCACAAAGCCAAGGAGAATGGAACCTTAGAGTTGAAGGAACTGAGCCATTCATGTTAATCAAACACTTGTGAAAATAGCAGCAGCTCTTACATGTAGAGCCCGTACTGTGTGCCAGGTACCCTGCTAAATGCCCTGCAGTTTCTAACCTAATCCTTCGAGGCAACTCTGCACAAATGGTCCTGTCGTTCTCACTGAAGTCATTGTTTCCACGGCATCTCCACTGTGGGATTTCCATGCCCTGCTGACCCAGGTCCAAGCGTCTCTCCTCCTACGTGCAGCAGCTCATTCTTTTGGGAGACACCTCTTTCTCCAGTTAAGGCAACCACCCATCTTTATTTGCTCATGGAGCAGGATGGGAGAGCAAGTACACTCTGGATTCCGTCAGACCTGATTTTTATTCCAGCTCTCCCAGCTCTGCAGCTTTGGGGAAATGCTTTTATTTATGTCTCGAAGGGTCAGTTTCCCCATTCTTGAAATCGTCTTGCTGCTACTTAAGTGATAGGTGTTAGGACAGTTTAATGAGCTGATGCATGCAGAGGTTGGAGCAAGTATGCAGCCAAATACAAGTTAGTAATTAATATTTCACTCTTGCAGCACTCTATGCAGCTAAACACAATAAATTCAATCCTACTTCCAGTGACATCTCTTCAAGACAGATAAAATGACAATAGCTTTCCAGTGACCTCCCGGTCCATGAATACTGTCAAGAAAGCCCATGAAGCCTGGGCAACATAACGAGACCTCGTCTCTAAAAATATACATATTTTTAATTAGCCAGTCATGGTGGTGCACACCTGTAGTCCCAGCTACTCGGGAGGCTAAGGAGGAAGGATTGCTTGAACTTGGGAGGTTGAGGTTGCTGTGAACTGTGATTGTACCTCTGTACTCCAGCTTGGTTGACAGAGTGAGACCCCATTTCAAAGAGAGAGAGAGAGAGAAAGAAAGAGAGAGAGGGAGAGGAAAGAATGAAGGGAGGGAGGGAGAAAGGGAGGAAGGAAGGAAGGAAGGAAGGAAGGAAGGAAGGAAGGAAGGAAGGAAGGAAGAAAGAAAGAAAGAAAGAAAGAAAGAAAGAAAGAAAGAAAGAAAGAAAGAAAGAAAGAAAGAAAGAGAAAGAGAGAGGAAGGAAGGAAGGAAGGAAGGAAGGAAGGAAGGAAGGAAGGAAGGAAGGAAGGAAGGAAGGAGAGAAGGAAAGAGAGAGGGAGGGAGGGAGGTAAATCTCATGACTTATTGCTAATATCCCTGAACTGGCTCATCGTGACCACCTCTTTCCTTTCCATGTGCCGTAAACCATCTGTTAAATGATTCCGCCCAGAATTTCGCCAGACACTTAAATCATGTGTCGTCTTCTTTCAGAAGTCAGAACATTTGCCCACCTCCGGCTTTCCACGGTATGTTCTCCATGGTATTTTCAATGTCAGTGTCAATCACAGCTGTAATTTTCATTAGTTCCTGGGAAGCAAGAGACACGAACCAGAGTATTTTAATCCAGTTATAGTCAGCACTGGATTCCAGGAGGATCTCCATGTGAAGATCCATAATGGTTAGTCAGAGCATTGCTACTCAAAGCGTGGTCAAGAGCCTGCTGTCTTACCATCCCTGGGACCTTCAGAGAAATGCAAACCTTCCTGGCCCGCACCTCCTTCCCCTTCCTACCCCATCCTCTGCCATAGACCTGCTGTTTCAGAATCTGTGTTTTGAAAAGATCCCCAGGTAATTGGCGTGCACATTGTAGATTGAGACGCACTGAACTAGAGCAGTAGTTCTTAGACTTGGCTGCATTTTAGAATTAACTAGGGAATTTTCAGAAACTTCCCATGCCTGGCCCCTATCCTTAGAGAATCAGATTTAACTCGTTTGGATTAGTTCCCAGGTGTGGGTATTTTTTAAAAGTTCACATAGTGATTCGAATGTGCAGCCAGAGCGTCGATCCCCCTCCTCCCAAACCAGAGCTGTTCCATTCAGATACGCTGGCCCTGCATACCACGACCACACTAGGCCTTGCAGCTGGAGGTCACATGGCCGCAGCTGTGGAGAGAGAAGTGCCCCAGAAAATAAGGACCTAGAGTGGCTTGATGAATATATTCTCATAAACAAGCATAAGTTTATACAGTCTCATTAAAGTACAGTCACATGCTGTGTTTATAACGATAGAGCTGCCAAAAAATGGGCGTCAGTAAAACAAATCGTATTGTCACAATGGTTATTATTATTGTAACAAAACTTTAACATTTCTTACCCCTCTGCCAATGCAATCACAATGCATAATGCATTTGAGATTACTTCCAGCTGTCTCCTACTCTATGAATGGGGACATTTCTGTGCACACAGCATTCAGACGCCGTGTATATTTGCATGATAAGCAGCCATCTTCCCATTCATGAATAGAGGCCTAAAACTGGGGATGGCTGTTTGGTGGCCACCATGGATGGCCTCACACTTGGAAAGGGCCCCTCTTCCTTAGCCTGATAGGTCCATCATGATGGGTGGTAAGTAAGGGATGAACTAAGGCAGAGAAAATCTCAAATCTGAACACCTCATGTCAAATCCTTGTCATGCCACCCAGGTCCTGGTAAACGCGATAAGTTGTATGTCCTTATATGTAATAGACATAGGTATGCCTGTCCTGACTCTGTGAAATCACTGTTGTGAGGTTCAAATCAAATAGTGCTTTGAATGAGTTACATAACAGCAGAAAACTCTACCCATATAAAGAATTGTTACTAAGTGCTGTGTTAGTAGTGATGGTAGTGACAGTAGCAGTATTCCTACCACAAAAAGAGGGAGAAGAATCTCTCTATCTCTGAAACTCTTATATTTCCTGTTTTCTTTATAAAGAGAGGACGGTAGCATAGATGGATGGATGGATGGATGGATGGATGGATGGATGGATGGATGGATGGATGAGTAGATGGATAGATGGGTAGGGTGGGTAAGTGAATGGATTGCTAGGTAAATGATAGGATGGATGGATTGCTAGGTGGTTAGGTGAGTGGATGAATGGTTGGGTGGGTGGGTGGGTTGAGTGGGATAGATGGTTGGGTGGGTGGGTGGGTTGGGTGGGATAGATGGATGGGTGATTGGATGATGGTTTAGTGAAGAAATAAATGGCAGGAGGGAGAGGGAGAGAAGGAAGGAGACAATTCAGCCTTGACATGCAGCCCACCTCCCACCCTTACTACTTGCCCTCTCATAGCTCTAAGTTGATGATTTAAATGCCTTCCTGATCAAGTATAATAATTTAGGTCTGACCTATAAGGTCTTTGTTGTCTGTCCAAAGCTGTCCTTTTCACCCTCATTACTTTCTATTACCCATGCTTTCCCATCACCCCATAGCCTGTGTTTTTCCACCTCCATTCCTTGGCTCTTACTGTTCTTGAGGCTGTTTGCCACATTCACCCTAGGTGCAGAGTCCAACTCATGTGACTGCGATTTGGAAGCCTTCCCTGGTTCAGTCAATCCAAAGGAGTTCCTCTCTCTTCTTCCATCATGGCACCTGCCTGTTTTTATCTTACATAATGTTTCCCTTTCCACATGAATGTGAGGAGAGGAAAAGAAGTGTCATTTATTAAGCACCAACCTTGGCACCCTCATATGATCCTGACGGCCACCTTGTATAGGGCACATTATTTGTCCTGGGTTTACCAAAGCAGTAACATGAAGTCAAAGAGGTCAGCCAACTTGTCTGAGGCGTATCAGTCGTGGAATTATAATTTGAACCCAGGTCTTCTGAATCCATATGTCTACCATTCTCTCCACTACAGTCTCTTTAGGAGTGGCCTAAGACCCTGGAGGACACTCCATTTTTGCTGATTTATCTGTAACATCGAAGTAATTCTAGGAAGGGGCTACAAATCGTAAGAAGAGTAACTGGTCAATAAATGTTATTTATTAGTTTTCACATTACTTTTATTCACATTGAATGCCTACCTGCACAATGCCCTTCACAGGATAAGCCCCCAGTAGAAGCTAAGCATTGTAATTTTTAAAATTAAAGTTGAAGCCCTGTGACCTAGTTCTATTGGGACCACTAGCTGGTCAGTTAATTAGAAACCCCCTTTGATATGGTTTGGCTGTGTCCCCACCCTAATCTCATCTTGAATTGTAGCTCCCAAAATTCCAACATGTAGGAGGGATCGAGTGGGAGATAATTGAATCATGGGGACGATTTCCCCCATACTGTTCTCATGGTAGTAAGTCTCACGAGGTCTGATTGTTTTGTAAAGAGTTTCCCTTCCACTTGGTTTTCATTGTGTCTTTCCTGCTGCCATGTAAGACGTGCCTTTCGCCTTTCACCATGATTGTGAGGCCTCCTCAGCCACATGGAACTGTGAGTCCATTAAACCTCTTTCGCTTTGTAAATCACCCAGTCTCAGGTATGTCTTTATCGGCACCATGGAAACAGACTAATACACACTTAAAATAGAAAATCTTATATACCATAAGACTTTTCTTTTTAATTTAAAATATATAATGTATTTTAACTTATCAGACTTTTGCTTTTGGGCCCAGCCGTTTGCTTTGAGGGGCTGGGGGCTGTGATCTAGTTTTCACAAGCCACCTCTATAATGCAATCTCTGTGATTTCCACTTTGGGTTTCTTTCAAGTGTAGCTAAAACATGAAGATAATGTCAAGTAACCAATACTCAGAATCCTTCTGAATCATTCTCATTTCCCCCCCAAGCCTTTAGACTTATCTGATCCACACCTAATTTGACAGCCATTTAAATAGTAACTTTCCTTTATAACATCTTTTGAAAGTCTTCATCTTAAGTTCCATGAAAACAGCAAATTTCCTTTCATACTGTTTCATTGACTTATATGAAATATGTAACATTTAATTAAATTAGCTCATAAGAAGAACACTTGGAACAAGGAGGACTGGGTGAACCACGTGACTCCTGGTGAGCACATCACCTGGTAGGACATGTGTGGGCAGCCCTGGTCAGAGGCGGCCAACATGCCCTGGGCAGCCGCGGGAGTGTTTCCATGAGAGCACAGAAGGGGCATTTCACCTACAGGTTGAGTGGAGTGGAAACAGGCAAGAGAGCATCCCCTATAACTGATTGGTGTGCAGAGAAAATCGCACTGACTGCCGACTTCTTTAACTCACTAACAAACTCCCAGTGTAGACAGCAGAGAGTAGAAAGAGATCTGCTTGGATATGGTCTGGGTCTATATCTCTACCCCATTACTTATCAACCATGCAACCTTGAGTAAGCCACCTTTCCCCATGCTTAAAATGATGTCACAGATCTTGCCATGCTTCTGCTGGGAATTGAGTGGGATATCACTGAGAAGACTCTGAGCACATAGTAGGTACACCAAAACAGGAGCAGATGCTGCAATGTTAATCCTTGGGGTTTCTGGTATGTCGATAACATTAAGTGGGTTGAAATAGCTGTCTTAGCTCCCTCCCTCCTGCACTAAGAATCCTCTGAGTACCCTTTTTAAAATTAGCATTTACAAACCCCTCAGATCCTCAAAACACAGAGACTTACCACTTACCCTGTTTGCACTTGCAAATTGTTTTCCTTTGAATTTGAAAAAAAGACACATGTGCACATATACTATTAGGACCTGCTACTATATACAAATGGAAGGTCAAACTCCACGGCACCCTCTCTGGTTTCAGGCAACACACTCCTATTTTAATTGCAAATCCATAAGCCTCTTTTGTGAATTGCATTTGGTTTTTAAAGGAAGAGGAGTGCATAAGTCACAAGATCATTTACAGAAGCCACATCACAGAGATATTTTCTAATGCACATAACTGGATAATATGTTAATCAAACTAAATCAGTGGCAAAATGCTTTGAAATCTTAAATAAGATCTAAATCACAATGGTTCTAATATGTATAGTTTATAGAAATTCTTAGCCTAAGTCACACTGAAATGTATTCTCTTTGTTTTTCATTTTGGCAGAAACAGGAGTGACTTGGGAGTTAATCTTTGAAAAGATGTTCAATTGTAGCAAGTTGTAATAAAATATGCATAATATGTACTTAATAAAATGTAATGCCTCTACTATAAATTGCTTCATTGAGATATAGAAACATATTCTAAACCATAAAATGCATACAGGAAATGGAATGAAACAGAAGTTACCTTTATTGTCAGTTTTTATTTCTGAAATGATCTAAAATTGAAGATAATGATTACTCATGGAAAAAAAAAAAAAAACTTCATCAAATGCAGTATCAACATTGTTGGTGGCATTTTCTGACTCATGGGTGGATTTGCGGTCCTGGAGAGGTGCCTAGACATTGTAATTCACAAGAATTATAATTAACAAAGAAAAATTACTCATTTATTTACATTCCCATTTGAACACTAGATAAATTATTTGCTAAAAGCCCCTTAATGATCCCAAAGTACATAATTATCTAGTACATCGGTCCCACTTTCAGAGAAGAGAAACTACAGCGAAATTACTTTTTCCCCCAAAAACTGTTCCCTCACAACTCCTGCTAGACATTTCTTTTATAGTTTTTAAAAGTTATATTGGTTTTGGTTTTTTTAAATATCAAAATATTTTATGCAAAATATTTCATTTTTTTAAAAAAAAATTCCCTCTTGCTCTTGGGAGGGTGTATGCGCAATTGATAAAGATGTGCTGCAGATTGCAATAAATTCTGAAATTAACACTGAATATATTTTCATATTATGTTTACATATGGGTAGGTTTTTTTTAGACTCCCTATCTTTTTTAGATTTATGAGATTCTCTACAATAAGATTTTGTGTGAGTATATTTAAATTTCATATGTGTATATATTTATACACACACAGAGCAAGATTACATACTTGCTTTAATTTCTCCCAATCTTAAAAACTCATAAAATATTTAAGCTGTTTCAGAACCAGAATAGAAATGCCTCAAACTGTTGTTTAAAATTACATCCAACCTTCACCTCCTCATGCTAATGAACGGGGCAGCATAACTGAGGAGTATCAATCAAAGGTAATCAATGCACAGCAGCTCAATGGTTAACCTTGTTCTTTGCCCACTCCCTCCTCCCCCTCCCCCTCCTTTGACCTTAACTACAGCTGCTTAGAAAATGACTCATTGGTCTCTCTCCTCATTGCCTGTCATCTGACTGATGAAACCTCCAGTCGTGAATAAAATGATCAAAGGGTGAGTAGAATGAATAATCTGTAAACTGTGGCAAACAGCTAAGGGTCAGTTGATTTAAAGGTTTCTGTGGCTTCATTCATTCATTCAACAAATATGTATTGAGAACTTAGTATGTGTGATGCATTGGCTAGTGGTTGGGCTACAATGAGGAATAAGTTGAACATTTTCCCTGTTTTTAAGGAGTCTGCAGTGTAGGAGAGGGGCAGGCACTGAAACACATAACTGTAGAATTATTATTAATAGTATATTAGTAATATACTATTACTATTAATAGTAAGAGTGTTACTATTCATATGATTATTAGTAACAGCCCTGAAGAGCAGCATAAAGAAAGTATATACCCGGGGGTCCTACCCTAGTTTGTGGAGAGAGTTGGAGGGGTCAGGGGACTATCCCCCAAAGCGAGTAACCCTACGCTGAATAGAAGAGGTAGTGGGTAGGAGTAGGAGAGTTCAGCCAAGAGAAAGAAAGAACATGTGTGAAGGTCCTAGGGAAAGAAGAGGCTTGGGGCATCAAGGAAAAGACAGGAAGCTGCTGTGGCTGGGGCGCAGATAGCCAAGGAGCTAGGCTATCAAGAGAAGTTGAAGAGATGAGAGAGGATACTATAAAGCCAAGTTCGAATTTGGACTTGATCTTGGTTGCCACTGTAGGGCTGAAGTGGAGTGACTGCGACTGTGTGGACATGACCACACCTGTGTGTTTCAAAGCTTCTCTGCCTGCTGCATGAAGAACAAATGGGAACGTTGACTTTAAGGCTATTGGAAAGTTCCAGATGACAGATGATGGTGGTTTGAACTGGAGCTGGAGCTAAATAGAAACAGTTGGGAAGAACCCATCCCTGTAGAAAGACCTCTTGGGTATACGTCTACTGCGCTGGTGATAACCAAGGAAAGGCTTACAGAGCAAGGTGCAGGTACAACGTTCATGCTGCATTTTTTACAGCACCTCTGTTATGGGCTGAAACGCCCTAACTCCCAATACCTCCAAATTGGACTGCATCTGGAGACAGGTTCTTTGAAGAAATAATTGAGTTAACATAAGGTTAACATAGGGACCCTAATCCAATCTTCCTAATAACAAGAGGAAACTTAAACACAGAGAGACACCAGGGGCATGCAGGCACAAAGGGAAAACCATGTCAAGAGCCACCAAGAAGACAGCCATCTACAAACCAGGGAGAGAGGTCTCAGATGAAACCCCCCGCCCCTGACCCTCACCCCACTGGCACCTTGATGTTGACCTTCCAGCCTCCAGAACTGTGATCAAATAAATGTCTCTTGTTTAAGCCACACAGTCTGCTATATCATGTTATGACAGCCTGAGCAAGCAACAAATACAGCATCCAAACAGAACCCCACTGAGATTCAGAGTATAGAATAAATAGCCACGATGAGCCCTTTTTCACGTAGTTCACACATGGAATAATGAAACACATGATCATTGTGGCTATGGCATTCAGAGAATAAATAGCTGGGATTTCTTTAGTGTGTGATGAAAAAGTTGTACATGTGTCCTGGTCAGTAAATTAGGGAGAAACTTTTCTAGCACTGTCGTGGATAAAATGCTAATTAAAAGGAACCACAGGAAGGCATGGCAAGGCTCCAAGTCTTGAAGAAGAGTCAAAGGTTATGTGGAAAAACCTTCTAGCATGGAAGTGGGCTTACGGGGCTAAAAAAGTAGAGTGATACCATCTGCCAGCACTCTCTGTGGTAGACATGGTAAAGAAGTAAATTGATATGAGGAAGAATAAACAATGTATCATTACATATTTATCTATCTGTTCAGCCCTTTATCCTTCCATCAATTCATTTTCTTCTTCATCATGGCATTTCATATTAAGTTGGAGACATCAGTACACTTCATTCCTAAACAATGCAATACGCTTATCGTTGACTAAAGATCAATACTGTCATGCACCACTTGAGGACAGAAATATGTTCTAATAAATGCATTGTTAGGGGATTTCCTCTTTGTGTGAACATCATAGATTGTACTTACACAAACCCAGATGGCACAGTCTACTGCACACCTAGGTTGTATGATACAGCCCATCATTGCTCTTAGGCTGCAAGCTTGTACAGCATGTTACTGTACTGAATACTGTAGGCAATTGTAACACAATAGGCAGCACTCATGCCTGTAATCCCAGCACTTTGGGAGGCTGAGGCGGGCAGATCGCCTGAGGTCAGGAGTTCAAGACCAGCCTGGCCAACATAGTGAAACCCTGTCTCAACTGAAAAAAAAAAAAAAAGCCAGGGGGTGTGGTGGCACATACCTGTAGTCTCAGTTACTAGGAAAACTGAGGCAGGAGAATCACTTGAACCCAGGAGATGGAGGTTGCAGTGAGCCAAGATTGTGCACGCCAGCATGGGCGACAGAGTGAGACTCTCTCTCAAAAAAGAAAACATAGTAAAAGTATGGTATAAAAACTATGGTGTAAAAGATTAAAAATGGTAATGGTCCACCTGTCTAGGGCACTTAGCATGAATGGAGCTTGCAGGACTGGGCATTGTTCTGGGTGAGTCTGTGAGTGAGTGGTGAGTGAATGAGAAGGCCCAAGACATTACCATGCACTACTGTAGATCATAAACACTGAACACTTAGGCTATTCTGAATTCATATACAAATATTGTTTGTCAATCATAAACTAATCTTAGCTTACTGTAACTTTATATACAATTATTTTTTAACTTTTTGACTTTTTTGTAATAACACTTAGCTTCCAACCCAAACATGTCGTACAGCTGTACAAAAATACTTTCTTTCTTTTATATCCTTTTTCTATAGGCATTTTTCTATTATTGTTTTTTTAACTTTTAATTTTTCTTTTGTTAAAAATGAGGACAAGCACGCACCATACCCTAGGTGTACACAGAGTCAGGATCATCAACATCACTATCTTCCACCTCCACATCTTGTCTCCCTGGAAGGTCTTCAGGGGCAATAACACATGGAGACGTTGTCTCCCGCCATAAAAATGCCTTCTTCTGGGCCAGGCATGGTGGCTCATGCCTGTAATCCCAGCACTTTGGAAGGCCGAGGCAGGTGGATCACCTGAGGTCAGGAGTTCGAGACCAGCCTGGCTAACATGGTGAAACCTCATCTCTACTAAAAATCCAAAAATTAGCCAGGCATGGTGGCTACATATGTGCCTGTAGTCCCGGGTGCTCCGGAGGCTGAGGCAGGAGAATTGCTTGAACCTGGGAGGCGGAGGTTGCAATGAGCCAAGATTGCACCACTGCACTCCAGCCTGGCGATGAGTGAGACTCCTTCTCAAAAAAAAAAAAAAAAAAAAAAAAAAAGGCTTCTTCTGTATGCCTCCTGAAGGACCTGCCTGAGGCTGTTTTACAGTTAACTTATTTTTTTAATAAGTAAGAGTAAACTCTAAAATAATGATAGAAAGTATACATAGTAAATACATACACCATAACATAGTTGCTTATTATTATTCTTTTATACAACTGGCAGCAAAGTAGGTTTGCTTACAAGAACATCACTGCAAACGTGAGTAATGCATTGTACTATGACATTACTGTGGCTATAACATCACTAGGTGATAGGAATTTTTCAGCTCTATTATAATCTTATGGGACCACCGTAGTATATGAAGTCTATTGTTGACCAAAACATCATTGTGCGGTGCGTGACTATATTTACTTTTGTTCTTTTAATAGGTGAAATCTACATAAAATGTAATGAACAAACTTTTAAAAAGTTTTAAATAACTTTATTAAAGTATAATTAATATACACGTTAAGTGCTGATATACAGTATACACACTCATGAGACTATTTACCACAATCAAGACAATGAACAAATCCCTCACCCCCAAAGGATTCCTCATGTCCATTTGTAACTCTTCCCACCCCCACAAGGAACCACGGATGTGCTTTTTGTCAGTAGAGAGTAGTTTTTATTTTCTAGAGTATTACATACATGAAATCATGTGGTATATATTCTTATTTTATATGGTTTTTGTTTTACTCAGCATAATTATTTTGAAATTCATCCAAATGGTTGATCAATAGCTTATTTATTTTATTGCTGGATAGTATTCTATTGTACCTATAAGGCACAGTTTTTTACCTGTTGATAGACGTTTGGGTTATTTCCAGTTTGGGGTTATTATATGTAAAGTTGCTGTGAACATTCATGTATCAGTCTTCATACGAGCATGTGCTACCCTCCTTTCTCTTGGGAAATACCCAGGAGTGGAATGCCTGAATCATACAATAGGTGAATGTTTAGCTTTTTGAGAAACTGCCAACTGTTTTCCTAAGTGGTTGTACCACACAATATTCCCACCATAAGCGTTTGAGAGTTCTGGTTGTTCTATATCCTTGAAACCCTTTAATTACTATCCATCTTTTAAATTTAGCTATTTGAGTAGGTGTGTTGTGATATCTCACTGAGGTTTTAGTCTGTATTTCCCTAATAACTAATGGTGGCCAGTATCTTTCTACGTATTTATTTACCATTTGTTTATCTTCTTTGGGGAAGCATCTGTTCCAATCTGTTGTTAATTTTTTTATTGGGTTGTTTGCCTTCTTATTGTTGACTTTTGAAAGTTATTTGTATATTCTGACTGCAAATCCTTTGTAAGATGATTTGAATGTGGTTTCTCCCAGACTGTCACTTGTCTTTTCATGTTTTTAGTGGTGTTTTTAAAGGAGCATAGGTTTGCGTTTTGATTAATCTACCAATTTGTTCTTACACGCATCACACCATGCCTTTGTTCATCTATAAAGAAATATTTGCCTCATCGAAGGTCACAAATGTTTTCTTCTAGAAGTTTTGTAAAGTTTATGTTTTATGTTTAGCTATGTAATACAGTTTGAGCTAATCTTTGTTATGGTACAAGGTACGAATTGAAGATTAAAGTTTTGTATGTGTGTGTATATATGGATAGCCAATTGTTCTAACATGAAACTTTCCGGGCTCTGTGCTATGTTCTACAGATCTATCATAACTCCTTTATAGCTTTATAAAGTAGGTAGCTTTATACTAAGTCTTGAGATTAGATGGTGTTATCCAATCACCTTTAATCTTCTTTTCGAATGTTGTTTTAGCTATTTTATGTAACTTCTATTTTCATATGAATTTTGGAATCAGATTATCAATTTCCAGACATAAGCCTGTTAGAATTTTGATTTTGATAAATCTGTACATCAGTTTGAGAGTAAGTGTATCTTCATGAGTTTTCCAAATGAGATTTTTAGACCATTTGCATTTAGACCATCAATGGGATTATTTGATATGGTTGGATTTTAACTGACAGTATTGTTATTCATTTTTCATTTACCTTTCTTTGTCACCTTTTCCTCTCTTTCTGCCCTCTTTTGAATTAATTTAACTTTGCTGTTCTTCAAACACAAGACCTCTTCTGTGTAGTCTACTCAGCATTCGATAAATTGTGAGTTTTTAGTTTTTTCGGTCTGGACAGTAGCAGCCGCTATTATTTTAAGTCCTGTACAAGTAACAAACACTCTCATCTCTAATCCAATCAATTGGTGGGTTTCCTGCCTTCTAGGAATTGCATTACACATAGGTACTAATAATTATTCAGCTAAATACTTGGGAGAAACGTTCTGCGGATCATTATAGTTTTCCTACTGTGTCTTTCTTCTCTCTAGTACTCTGTTCCAAAAATTGTAGTCATTTTGGTCTCCCTAGACCCTCAACTTTATCTCCTCAGCTGAAGGTTTTGCCAAACTTGGCCTGGGCACCCGTTCCCTGCACTGTAGCCAGGAAACTCTCCTATGCAATAAAATGAGGGAGTCACAGGGCTCCCTTCATGGTTTCCAGCCTCGCATTGTCCTTCATTCCTCATGTATGGTGTCTGATAACCTGTTGCTTTCATTTATTTATTTGTCCAGGCAGGTCTTGAACTCCTGGGCTCAAACCGTCCTCCTGCCTCTGCCTCCCTAAAAACTGGGGTTAGAGACATTAGCTACCATGCCCAGCCAACCTGCTGCTTTTATATATTTCGTCCACTTATTGCTTGTTTCAAGTAGGGGATAAATCTGGTCCTTGTTATTTTTGCTGAACGTGATCATTTGAAAATATACACGTCTTGAGTATTTCATTTGTAAGATGTTGACAAATGTCTTTACCTGTGAAACTCAAACTTCTGTGAAGCTATAGAATATCACCATCTCCCCAGAGTTCCCTTGTGCCCATCCTAGTTGAACCCTCCCCTAATTCCTCAGAGAAGTCACTGTCCATCATAGATTAGTATTTCCTGTTCTACAAATTCACATAAATGAACAATACAGTGAAAAATTATACTTATTTCACTCATCATAACTTTTTTTAGATTCATCCATGGTTTTGTTTCAAAAGCTTATTTTTGTAAATTCCTGAGTAATTTTCTATTGCATAAATCTACCGCAGTGTCTTCATTCATTTTTTTGTGGATGGCCACCTGGGGTGTTTCTGGTTGGAAACTATCGTGAATAAAGCTTCTATGAACAGCTTTTCTTACGCAGGTTTTTGTGGGTGTCTGTGGACATATGTTTTCATTCCTTTTGAGTAAATACCTAAGAGTAGAATGGTTGGGTCATAAAGAAAGCATATATTTAGTTTTGTAAGAAACTATTAGATTTTTTCTCAAAAAGAATGGTTATACCATTTTACCTTCTCACCAAAAATACAAGAGAACTGCAGCTGGTCCTCATCCTCTGACATTTGGTAGTTATTAGTCTTTTTAATTGAAGCATTCTAGTCAGTGTGTCATAATATCTCATCGTGGTCTTAATTGCATTTTCCTAATGACTAATGATGTGGAGAGCTTTTTCATGTTCTTATTCGCCATTCATAGAACTTCCTTTGTGAAGTGTCTTTTCAAATCTTTTGCCCATATTGTGGTCACTTTTAATTTTCAAAGTTCTCCGAAAATACTGAGATGAAAAACAGTATGCCGAATTAAATAATGTTCTCGACACATGCATAAAAGTCTGCTCAAGAAATTGCTTTTGCATCCACAGAGATGGAGCAAGAAAAAAAGTTCTATCTACTGTACTTGCAAATGCATTACTTGTCATCCTGCAGATGGCCGTAGGATATATTTTTTTAAACACTTTATTCTGGATATTTTCAAACTCACACAAAAGTAGAAAGAGTAGTAAAATGAATGTCTATGCAACTGTCTTCCAGCTTTTACAATTACCAACATTTTGTTGATCTTGTTTCATTTAGCATTCCTCATCTTTGTTTTTGCTGGAGTATTTTAAAACAAATCCCAGACATCATCTAATTTTACCCATCAATATGCCACCTTTCCAAAAAATAAAACTTAAGATGTTCATCTGGGATCTTTATTTGGTTATAGGTATAGGCCCAAGAACTCTTAATAAACAAAGGTCCGATCCAAACTGCCTGGATTAGAATATGGAACCATATCATTTGAAACAAACTTTTAAGCTCTTGATTTGGGCCACAAGACCCATGTCTTAGTAATACTGTTCCAGAAAACCAACAAGTGCCCTTGGACTCTCTAAATAGGAAAGACAGTAATATATACATATTCTTAAAAAAAACTCAAATGAAGATTAAGGCTCACTTACTTTTCTTTCAGAATTATAGCATGTGTTGTTCCTTATACCCCCATACATAATCAAAAGTTATTTTAGGGCTTTGTGGGCTTAGATCTTAGGAGAGAAAGAACATTCAACTGTGAGTATTATATAAAAATTGCATCTCATAAGATATCCAAAAGTAGAAAATATGATCAAATAAAATGTCTTCTTTTTTATTCTGTAGCAGAATGTCTCAAGCTCAACACTATTGACATTTGGTCCTGATTATTCTTTGTCATGGGGGCTGTAATGTGCTTTGTAGGATGTTTAGTGGCATCCCTGGCTATAGTCCAGTTTCCCAAAAGTGACAACCAAATATCTCCAAATACTGCCAAATGTCCTTGGGAAGGGCAGGGGAAGGACAAAGTCACCCCTGGTTGAGAAGCCCTCTTGTATAAGTATGACTTTTTGTGCAGCATAGGGTCCCTCATTGAAATGACTGTAAGTCTCTCAAAGCCTCTGTTTCCTTGCCTATAAAACAGGACAAATAAAAAAGAAGAAGACTGAATGTGTGAGGGCATATTCCATAAACTATTCAGTGCTAAAGAGAATGAATTAGTTATGATAAAGGTACGGCTCTGCCTTGGACAGAGCAGGAGAGAAACTTAGGGAAGTGGTAAGAAGTCCTATGCCCTCAAAATGCTTATGGTGAAGAGGAATAATCAGGGCTGAGTTTGTACCATGCACCCAGCACTGAGCCAGGAACTATAAGGACTCAAATGTATTAGCTGAGCTTTCTGTCTTCCAGGAACCATATAAAACAATAGGTGACCAGGTATATGAAGCAGCTACCACGTAGCGAGGGTTCATCACATCTAATGAGAATGAGAATGAAGAAGCACTAAGTTAAGTGGCAGAAATGGTCCGTGGCCCTGAAAATGAAGATGAGCTAGTGCTGCTTGGTGTGAGGCGAACTGGCAGGAGGTAGGACAGTGTTACAGTGTGAATGTCAAAGCCAAATGAGATTCGCATGTAAATCCTACGTGATATGGTTTGGCTGTGTCCCCAGCAAAATCTCATCTTGAATTGGAGCTCCCATAATTCCCATATGTTGTAGGAGGGACCCAGAGGCAATCATGGGGTCAGTTTCCCCCATACTGTTCGCAGGGTAATGAGTAAGTCTAATGAGATCTGATGGTTTTATTTATAAGGAGTTTCCCCTTTAGCTTGCCTCTCATTCTCTCTTGCCTGCCGCCATGTAAGACATGCTTTTCACCTTCCACCATGATTGTGAGGCCTCCCCAGCCACGTGGAACTGTAAGTCCGTTAAACCTCTTTTTCTTTGTAAATTACCCAGTGTCAAGTATGTCTTGATTAGCAGCATGAGAATGAACTAATATAACACATCTGCCACTTATTACCTGTATGTCTTTTGGTGAGTCACTAAGCCTCTCTAAGCTTCAATACCATCATCTATCAGATTGGTAATTATTCCCACTTATGGAATTTTATGGAATTATTATATAGGACATAGTACAAATATATGGCATCTTAGTGCTTAGAGCTTTGAACATAAGTGCTCCAAAATATTCCTATTAATATTTGTTAAAACAATTATAATTTCAATCAATTACATGTGTTTAAATAATAAAGATTTGCAGTGATTGGCAGCTAGTCAGTGTTAACTTGGAAATTTAATGGGGATATAAAGAGAAAGAGAGAGAAAGAAAGAGAGAGAGAGACAAGCCAGTTACTTCATCCATCCTGAAGGGGAGAGGAAATCTTACAGGGATTGCCAAGGTTAGAAGCCAGTAGCAATATAACAATGTAACACAGAGCAGTAAGACATGGTTGAAGCAGAAATTGGCAGCAGTTATAGCAGAGTGTGTAACACATTAGGATTTTGGAGCAATAGGAATTCAAAATGGTCAACACAGAGCTTACCTTTGGTACAGGTTTTAAAGGTTTGTAGAAAACTAGGAAAGCACAAAAAATGAAATGAAGCCCACTCCCTCACCATGGCCTCCCCTTGTCTCTCTCATGTGGACTGTCTGTTCCATTCGGTGCCTTTATGGGGTCCCCTGCAAGCCAAGCTTTGAATTTTTCTGCATTAGTCTCAGTTTAGCCCTTGGAACCTGTGGTTATTAGTACATTACCAAGGAAACTCGTCATCTGAAGTGGGGGCCACCTCTATAGGCTATAAATACAATGCAATTAGCCTCTTAAGTGCCTTATTATGAAATATATCAAGGACACCTACATGGACTCACAGATTAGAGGATGGAAAATCTGTAGAGAGAAGGCCTTTATTTAAGGTTGACTTTTTATAGCATGCAGGGGTAGGGTGGGGTGCGGAGAACAAATGCATAAATAATAAAACACATCTCAGTCAGCACATTTGGGCATCACTTTTATTTTCTTATTTTCCATTCTCCAAATCCTTGCTTCACTGAATAGCCCACACAGAGTACCAAGCCTGGTAGTGGTTATTCCAAACATACGAGCAGAGGTCTTCCATAATGAATAACTCAGGGAAATAAATTGTTAAAGAGAGGGTAAATGTTACAGTTTTTGGAGAAAGTAATCTGGTGATATTTTTTAAATTGAAAAATATACATAATTTTTGATCCAGCCATTCTACCTTTGGAAACCCATACTACAGAAATGAAGAAAGAAATATAGAAGGACATCTGTGCATAAAAAATATATGGATAATTAAGAAGTGCTTATTGTAACAAACCTCACCCCCAAATCCTATAAACTATAGAATACCCATATAAATAAATGGATAGATGTATTAACGGGTGTGCATAATGTGGATTATCATGACACTCTCTTTAAATGAATTAGAACGGTATGAATTAGAGTTATGTGCATTGGCTTGAAGAGTTATTGTGAAAACAGCAAGTTGCAGAAGATTGTTATATGATGTTTCATCTTTGTAAAAGAAAAAACGAAAAATGCAAGATAAGAAAGGAGGGTGAACACAAAAGAAGAAAGGGAAGGAGACACAGAAGGAGGAAGGGAGGCAGATGCCTGGTGTTCTTATCCAAATCCACCGCCCCACTCCTCTTAGTCCTCCCCAGCAGAGCCTCTGTACATTTGGAATATTGTATCAGTCAGGAATCCCTCAGGAAAACAGACCTAGATAGTTGAAGCAGAACCACTGTGTGACAGTGAATTCATTGTAAGGATGATAGACAAAGCCAAGAAATCAAATAGAGGAAGTAAAGTAACCAGAGGTTAGCCAAAAAGGAAACCAACTCTCCTCTCCTCCCCAGGACTACAGAGGCACAAGGAGGAGGCGGAGATTTTAGGCTCAGAAGTGAAAGTCACATTAGGCACTAGAACCATGGAGAAAGAAAGAAAAAAATAAATATTGCTTGAGTTTATTATGTCATAGGCGATTAATAACAGTAACAATGATAAGAATAAAATGTATTACATTGCTGTTAAATGGGTATTTTTAATTGTGTTTTTAATAGTTCCTAATTATTAAGCACCTACTCTGTGCCAAACACTATGTTAGCTTTAGACAAGCCTCATTTAATGGAATTGTCACAAAATGGACTAAAATTAGAATTGTCGTTTTCTCATCTTATAGATTAGGAAACAGACTCAGAGAGGAAAAATATTTGTCTGTGATCACACACCTGATAGGTAAAAGATCTAGAGTTTGAAACAAATTCTACCCATGGCTACATCCTGTAGCATTCCACCATAACCCATACTAACGTAACTCGTACAAGCCTGGAGTTGGAGTAATTAAGCTGGGTCTTGTCCTGACACTTGATGTAGTACTTTTTTTTATTATTATATTTTATGTTCTAGGGTACATGTGCACAATGTGCAGGTTTGTTACATAGGTATACATGTGCCATGTTGGTGTGCTGCACCCATTAACTCATCATTTACATTAGGTATATCTCCTAATGATATCCCTTCCCCCTCCCCCCACCCCACAACAAGCCCCAGTGTGTGATGTTCCCCTTCCCACGTCCAAGTGATCTCATTGTTCACTTCCCACCTATGAGTGAGAACAGGCAGTGTTTGGTTTTCTGTTCTTGTGATAGTTTGCTGAGAATGATGGTTTCCAGCTGCATCCATGTCCCTACAAAGGACACAAACTCATCCTTTTTTATGGCTGCATAGTATTCCATGGTGTATATGTGCTACATTTTCTTAATCCAGCCTGTCATTGATGGACATTTGGGTTGGTTCCAAGACTTTGCTGTTGTGAATAATGCCACAATAAACATATGTGTGCATGTGTCTTTATAGCAGCATGATTTATAATCCTTTGGGTATACACTCAGTAATGGAATGGTTGGGTCAAATGGTAGTACTTTTAAAACATGCCACGAATTCTTTATCACTGCTCTCCTACGGTGGGGTCTGTGTCTCCAACACTTGAGTTTGAATGGGTTTGTATCTGCTTCCCCCAATAGAGATCAGAATAGTGGAAATGATACTATGTGACTTCAGAGGCTGGACCTCAAAAAAACCATTTCACTTCTGCTTTGTTCACTGGAATACTCACTTTTTAAACACTGAGCTGCTATGTAGTAAGTCTGACTGCTTCAAGACCACCATGCTGTGAGGAAGCCCAAGCTACATTGGGAGGCCAGTGAATGGAGGTGCTCAGACCAACAATCCCAGCTGAGCCCAAGCTTCAAGTCACTCCAGCCCTGGCCCCAGACTTGTAAGTGAAGAAACCTGCAGAGGATTCCACCTCCCTGCTGTTTGACTGTTTCCAGCTGAAGCCTCAACACTGTGGAGCAGAGAGATCTCTTCTTAACCAAGTCTTGACCAAATTGCGAACTCGCGCGCACCATGAATGTTGGGTTTGGCATGCAGCAATGGATAACCAGAATACTTAGTGGCTTTGGGCAAGTCCTGAAATGTCCAGGCTTTCAATAACTGTTTTATTGAGTGAATGAATGATATATACAAATCTCAGTCCTGCCTATCTATAATGCATGTATGTAAAAACAAACTGCCTGACATTGTCTAAATGCAAAGATATCTTGAGAAAACTGCTTGAGATAAATAATTCATTGTGATTTATAACATTTTCAAGGCAGAAAGAGCTGGAAAGGAGCCACCAAACCTTTCTTTGGGAGTTCAATCAATGGTGAGATGAGAATGTCCCTCAGAAACTCACCGATGTTGTCTAATTTGGATTCCTGAGTTGAGGTGAGCACCTGGAACTGAATGCCCTCTACAGAGTACAGGAGATGCTGAGTTTCCCGGCCAAGTCTATCCCCTGTTGTAGACAGTAATTTGGTGTCTGGCAAAGAGAGGGCACCTTGTATAGCAAATGCACAAATAAATTTCACCACATAATTAGAATCATAACTGAAAGCTAATAAGCTGGCATCTGCTTTGCAAGTCAATGCTCTGTGCGTTGGACTGGCATAGGTCAGCTTGGCAGGGCCTACTATGTCCACCAAATTCCATGAACAGAAGAGAATAAAACCAGGACAAGACCTGCAAGAAGTGCTATTACCCAGCTGCTTACTGACAATGGTTGCATTTTACTGTGGTTTTCTGTGCTGATAAAAATAGTTAACTGCTTATTGAGTTGTCAAATCTGTTGCTCTTCTCTTTTGAAGAAAACGAAGGCCCAGAGAAAACCTGCCCAAACCCATTTTCTATTAAATGGTCGGGCCAACATGGGAGCCCACCTATCTCTGTGGTCCCTTCACCAGCAGCCCCGCCCCTCTGCTTTCTGCCTGAGGGATGGCTCTGGCTTTTCCCCTGCAAAGACTGGCAGAACCCAGGCTGGTGAACAGGTGTCACCATCCTCAGGCAGTCCTGACCACTGGAGGGAGACGGTCTTCACAAAGATTATGAAAAGGATTCTATCATCAAGTAGCAGTGGTTTCTGTGGGTATTATTTGGAGACTGGGGGCAAAACTGCCACTTCATTGGCCACCTCCTCCAAATCCCTCATTCTGGACCTGGCTACTAGAAAGGGGTGGCTTTAAAGCAATACAACTGGAGGAAGCCAGATTGCAGTAGAGTGAGAAGTAAATGGAAAAACAAAACATTGAAAACTCTAGAGGGTTGGCTACGAAAGGGAAAAAAAAAATGGTGTCATAGTTGGGGTAAGCATGGAGTCAAGGAAGTGGTTTTAGTGGTCAAGTTTTTGATAGTGGAAACCTGGGTATCCTGAAAAAAACAGGAAACACCAGCTCTTAGAGGTGCTTCTGTGGCTTAGGGTTCATCTCAAACTACCCAGCACCGGGAAAGAGAGGGTCATTTTCATGGCAGGAAACGTATTGACAGTAATCTTGGATTAAATCCAGTTCCAGTGTTTTTTTTGTGGCATATATGAGCAACCTAGGAACCACTGGAATTCTATGTCAAACATCTTTAAGCTTAGAGGTTTTAAAATATGTTGAGTCTGCCCCTATTTAACCTGTAAATGACTTTCTTGTTTTTTCTTATGAAGCAATTCTTAGGAGCACATTATATGTATTTGTAAGTCTTTCAAAAATATCTTTAGATCCACTTAGGCTCAGATGGAAAAAGCAAATGGAGGATGAGGCTCATTTTTATCATAAACAGACTGGTTCTCATTTCCATCATGTCCAGGTAATACATCCATACGGAAGGCCACCCCAAGTGGCATTGTCCTCGAATTACACTATGATTACCTCCAAGCTAGACAGTCCCATTTTAGTGGCAGTGTTACTCCCGGGGAAATGGCAGACAGGAAAGTTTGTCATGCTCACTGCTTTCTGCAGGCAAAAGTCCCAGAAGGACCCAGAACTCTCCTCGGTGTGCTAGACCCGGATCTGAAGGCAGTTATGGCTGCAGAGAGAGCACAAAAGACCTCACTTCTAGACCTGTTTTGGCCACCTATAGCTATTTCCTTCCGCTCTCATTTTACCTCTCTAATCTTCATTTTACCATCTGGAAAATGGGGGAAAAAATAGTAACATTGCCTTCCTAACCAGAGAGCCTTGAAGATTAAATAAGACAGCAAATTCGAAGCAGCCAACCGGTGCCTAGGACGTAGAAAATACAAAACTAATAATGCTGGTGACACTAGGTCACGTCTGTTGATCATATATTCTACCCCAGACACAAGTATCTTTTAAGGATTCTGTCACGAAATCCATTCAGTGAATGAATGAACAAAGCCACCCCGGAAACTGCGCTCCAGCGTTTCTGTCCAGCTAGTCACAGAGAGCGGACTTTACAGAAGGCGCAATCACAGGGTCACTTAGTCACAAAGCACTAAGTTAGAACCTGGGGAAGGGGGGAAGGGTGCAGACACCTTCATTAAAGCAACTTCCTCAGCACCACCTTCTCTACTACCAGCTTATTCTCCACGGTTTCCTGCTCCGTGCTCCAATTCCCATATCCTTATTTAATAGTCTCTAAAATGGGCATCATCATTATTTATGAGATTACTGAACAATTTTTTTGAGATCATCAAATGAAATAATGGCTACTAGGGTATGTTATAAACATATTTAGGAGGCACGAGTGAAAATCTAAAATAAATAGGAACTAATATTGGAGAGATCAAGTGCAGTGGCTCATGCTTGTAATCCCAGCACTTTCAGAGGGCAGACAGGAGGATCGACTGAGCCCAGGAATTCAAGACCAGCCATCTCTACAGAAAAGTTTAAAATTAGCTGGGCGTGGTGATGCATGCCTGTGGTCCCAGTTACTCTGGAGATTGAGCCGGGAGGATCACTTGAGTCTACAAGGTTGAGGCTGCAGTGAACCATGATTGTACCACTGCACTTCAACCTGGGTGACACAGCAAGACCCTGTCTCAAAAAAGAAAAAAAAAAAAAAGTGGAGATAGGGTAATAGATCATTGGCCCTGGCTTCTTAATAGTTTTCTGTGTTTTCCAAATTTGTGATAAAGGGTATATATTACTTTTATAATGAAAATCAAAGGCTGATTTAAAAGTGCTTGATACATAATAAAATCCTACAAAAATATAAAAGTCAATGTTTACACAGAAAAGTAACTGTGGCATTGAACTTATATCCTTACAAATTTTAAACTACCTGTTTTACTCAGGACCACCATGAACAGTTGGTCAGGTTGTATACTACAAAAGGATGCCTGATTGAGGAGGCTGAAATCCTCCAAAGACTCTGCTTATAAATATTGCACCCCAGCTTGTGATCAAGTCTGCCTAAAAGAGCACCTTGCTCTAATTTGCATAAAGCCTCCATCATTTTTTCAGCTGCCCTTTGGCTCCCCTTCTATTTGAGGGCTGTCCCTGTGCTATTTTCCACTCAAGGGCACACTGCATAGTACTAGATGTGTGGAGTAGGGTATATTGCCATGAAATGTCAGAAAAAGGACCAAAGAAACACTGCTAGAAGAGAATCATGAGCACAGACTTCATTTTTCCATCTCAGGAGCACTGAAGGCCAGTGGAGAAGCAGGCAAGTCAATCTCAAGTGAATGCCTCGTGTGAGTGAAGTCACAGCAGTGGCATTGTGGCTGGGAATGGCATGCCTTGGGAGCTGCCTGCAGACTGGCATAGCAGGAGAGAAGCAATGAGGGGACTGTGAGGCAGGAGGCTGGAATGGTGAGCTGGAGCCAAGCTGAGGGTTTCAAGTGGGAGTAACAAGGCCAGGCCCAGGCCCAGTGGGTGCAGTGACATGAATGAAATCTTTGGAGAGCAGAGAGCCAAACAAAAGGAAAGAAATCGAGAGAGGTGTGACCAGCTTTCCAACAGGAGGGAATTTACCAACAGGAGGTTGACCAGCTGTCTGTCATCTTGTCTGAGGGCAGACAGAGTAAATGGAAATGTTTCAATCACTGTTTATGTTCACGGAATTTAGATACTGTTAATAACAAAGGAATAAAAACTATAAGAAATGCCTAAAGAATGCCACAGAAGACCACCCCCATTTGACAAGTGATATTATCTATATATTATCCCATGAGGGTTTAGGTGAGGAAATGACTGCCTTGAGGAAAGTACAAGAATTACGTGAGTCTCATTTGAAAATGAGAGATTATTAAACTGATGCTGTCTTACCTTGGCTCTGGACAGAGAACAGAGGTGAGGACTATGTTGTTTTCAGAAGTCCTATCCCCTTCTGCCACAGCCTCTGTCTCTGAAGCCACTATCCACCTTGTTTTACATTCACAGTAGGCACACAGATTTTTCTAGGTAGAACTCCATTTTGGGGGGTGGGGAGAGTCAACACAAAAGGTTCAACATAAATATATACCCTATGACCTTTCCCCTCTAATATGGATCACAGAAAACCGTATCAGTGACATCTACTCTCTGGGTATATGAGTTGGGATTCAGGTGCACAAAGGGCACTGGCTATATTCCCTGCAAAGGGAGTGTAGGGATGTGGTGTGGGTAGCACAGTCAAAGGAACAGACTCAGCTGGGAAAAGAACCAGGGCAGGTCTAATGATCCAGAGAGCGGGAGATACACGACCTTGTCATTTGGGTGAATCTACACCAGCCACCTTTGTCTCTGCCTGGCTCACTGAGATTAAGATTCAAACTCCCAACAGAGAGAGAATCTGATTGGCTCAGATCAGGTCACATATTCACACATGGGGCAAGGGGCAAGGAACAGTCCAACAAGACCGACTACAGCAGGTGAGGCTGTTTTCTGTTCTTCCAAAAGGAAATAGGGGTGCTGTTGCTGAGAGAAGAGGAGAGCAACTAACTGCCACAATACAGACTAGAAACTGCCTCGATCGCACATGTTCCAAGTGAGGCTTTTGAGCCCATGTCTCAAAGGCTGTCAGTTTCCAGGAAATTGTGTTACCCTAGAGAGAAAGCTCAGGTGTTTGCTTCATGATGCACTGAAGAATTTTATTTGTTAATTTCTTCTACAAGTGTTTATAGAGAACCTACTCCATTCCTAGCATGAAAACCCAAGTTCAGAAAAGATACCAGAAACACGTTCCCCAAAGACTCTGTGTTAAAACAGTGAAAAGCAGGAAAGACCCTGGCTGTAAAACGGGGAACCAGAAAACCTTTTCTGAGATTGCAACCGTGGGGAGAGAGAGGGACCACTGAAGCTGGACCCCATTCCCCAAGATATCGCTGTCAAAGTAATCCAGGGCACTTGTTATCCTGAGGGGAAGAAATTAAGCCCTAATTTCATCTCTCAGTTTTGGGACTCTGTGCATCTCTACCTTAATATTGCAAAATCTATATTTGGATGTTAAAAAAAACTAGGTTGGATGGGGAAAATAGGCAAGATATAAAATAGTTACTAATTTTAACACATTTTTTATAATGAAGGCGCTGCTTTGAAAATCTTCTGTTTCCACATATGTGGATGATTTAACTTGACTTATTAACTTCAGTAGAACTGAAAGATGTTTTTACTTCTGACAACTCCTATGTTCCGAGCATTACACAGCTCGGCCCACAGCTGTTACGGCATGACCACAGAAGGAGCCGCCGTGAATGGATTTATTTCTAAAATTCCTGAAGGTGTGCAAGGCGATTTACAGATGCCTCTCCCTAGAACTTCTCATGAGGGCCAGGTTGCCCGTCAAGACACCCCACCCCCTGCAGCAGAACAAGGCTCTGCTTCAACGCATCGTCTCTGACATGGAAATGTAAAAGCATGACACACCCTGGCCACTCCGGATTGCATGTCAAGAATTTCTGGAAGCATCAATAGAGCCCCCTGAAATCCAGCAGGTTCTACCATTGCCTAAGGGGCTACAACCAAATTACATGGGTGCTCAGTTAGCAAGAAGTACAAAAACATAAAAGAATTAATTCCCAAAATGAACTTTTGATCATCATTTGGATTTCTGTTCTCAAAATCTCCATAGGAAAGGGTAATCAAAGAAAATCATGCAGTCCCACGTCTTGTCACGAGTTCTCCAAAACCACCTCAAGCATTTTCCTGATAAGAGTTTGGGGAGTCAAGAGTATCTTGGGTTTGACACCCATATTCCTCTGCAGCCAGATCTTGCCAGGCTGAGATATTCTGCTAGAGCCTGCAAGTTCTGTCAGAAATCCTTGACCCTGAGGAAACCTGCCTGACTCCAAAGTCAAGGAGCACCCTTGAGGCCTGCCACGCTACCCCCACCCTGGCTCTCCAGCAAAGTGCCCCCACGTCAACACAAGGCACCCCCTTGGAAATTTCCCTGCTTGCAATGAGGTGGAAGGGGGCCAAGTATTTCCATGGCCCAACCAAACCCTGGGATGGCTGCAGCAGGTTTCCAGCAGAGCACCCTCCACAGAATCCTAGAACTTGGGAAGATAGGACATCCCAGACCCTCCTGGAGGTTCACTGTCCTTCTGCAAAGCAGATGGCTCCCCAAGGACAGCAACTCTGTGTCCAGGATGAGGCCACAGAGTCGCCTCTCGGATACCAGGGAAAGAATGAACAAACTAGCGAATGAATGCAAAAGTAAGTAAATGAACAGATAAATGAATGATGGATGAGGCAGCCGGTTTTCTCTCCAGACAAAGTCTCTGACTGTAGCGTGGAAATAGACTTCTCTGGAGCTTCTTTCTGACACTTTATTCTAACCCCCGAGACTGTTATCCATGTCACAACTATTCACATGTGAAGCGGCCCTGCTTTCTGCGGTTGGGAGTTAAGAAGGGAAGGAGGGAATTTTACCCTCAGAAATCAAAGTGATCTTCCAGTTGTCACAGGAGAATTTAGAATCTAAAGATCAAACACTGGAACTCAAAGAAGTTTGTAGAATTGCACAAACTCAGCTACTTCCCTCTAGTTAATATTTTTGTTATCTCTAGCTCCTCGAGATGATTATCTATAAAAACCCATGAAAAGGAAAGGGATCTGTGGGTTTATTGCCACTGTAGCAAGCAAGAAAGAACAGACAATGAAAAAGTTTGGGGACATCTAACAACATTCTTTCAATGAGTCTTCGAAGATCTCATGTAGAATGGGGATTGAGGGGTCTCAGACTCAAATACTTGCCAGGGCAGGGTGGGTAAGCTTCCAAGAGCAGTGGAAATTATCACAGGAGCAGGCATGTCTCATCCACACAGGGCAGGCTATTGCCTGGCTCCGGGGACTTAGCAGGCTAGACATCCAGGCAATTAGGGGAAATCGACAATTTTAAAAAAGATATCAATGAATTCAAGTTGTAAAGACTCAATGAGTGAGTCTTGAGATTGGGAAGCCAAGAGAAAGCTCGTGGGTTCAAACTGAATCTCAGATTCAACAGCTTTAGAGGAGACACGCATACTGCATGGCCCCAGGGAACCAGCTGGGAGCAAGAGATGTCGCCAACGGGGAGGCACATTGGGATTTAGTGTTATGAAGCTCTTTCAACCCATCCAGCTGCCCCCCTCAGAAGGCCTCCGATCCCTGGAGGAGTCCAAACTGAAGATGGGCAACCAATTGATTGGGAGCTTGCAGGTGGACTTATAAATAAACTGTAAAATCTCTTCTGATATGAGCGAAATTTTTCCTGAGTTCTTATGTGTGAGACACTATTCTAAGAGCACATAACTATAACATTTTAATTCTATAATTAACTGTAGTGAAATTTATCACCATTTTCCAAAGAAACTTCTCACTTGCTCTAAAGGGAGTCAAGGGTAAGATTTACCGATGTGTTCAGACAACTGAAAGACCAGGGGACTCCACCCAAGAGAGAAGGAGGAAGAGGCATGGGAGTGACAGCGCAGTTGGGTGGCACTTGGCCCTTTGAGTTCAGGAGTAATTCTAAGAGTCATTATATGTTCAGCAAGGGTGTAAAGCAAGGGTGAGTTAGGCTCAGATGTGCATTCAGGGAGAGCTCTTTGACTAGAGATGTGGTAAGGAGACTATGCTGCAATGAGACCAGAGAACTGAGAAAGCAGGTGTTTTATGTTTCTCAATGGAGCTGTGCCTATACTCAATAAGCAGAATTAAATTTGGCACAATACAGTAGAAAATAGCTAGTTTGACTCCGTGTATTTCCACTCTGAGACCATTCCCACGTCACCTCTCTTCTTCATGGAGCAGCTCCCCACTGCTCTACCCTCTTGTAACCTCGTTCTGAATGTCCACTCTTCACCCAGCAGCTAGAGAGATATTGAAAATACACATCAGGTCATGGTTCCCTCTGCTCAAAACCTTCCAAGGGCTTCCTGTTGCCAAGACCTCACCAAGGTCTCCAGAGACCCTTCCCTGCCTCCAGTGACCCCGTGTGTTCCTCCAACACTCCGCACTGATTTCTGCCTCGAGTTCTTGAGTTCAGGGCCCCCTCTGCAGCTAATAATCTGCCTGGCTGTCCTCTTTCATTTTCCTGAGAGCTCTCCTCCAATCTGTTTTCCAGAGAAGCCAGCCCTGACCGACCCTACCTAAAACTGTGCACCTCCAATGCCTCTCCTCCTTCACAGCACTTCTCACATCTAGCTTTATATCCAGCTCTTTATGACACGTTCTCCTTAACTGTGAGAACATACACCCCTTAAGAGCCAGGACTTTATCTACCAAACATTCCAACCACTGGGAAAAGTGCAGGTCAGACTAGGTGCTCAGTGAATAATTTATTAAGCAGATGATTTCAACTTATACTTGCCTTTAGGTCATATTAACGTAATTATTTAATTATCTTATGAAATAAGAGCAGAAGAGCCTTAAACTTAAGAAGCAGACGTGTTAGGCACCTTCCAAGCTTTATTAGCATTTTTGAACTATGATTTTTTTGTATTCTTTTTCAGTTAAGAAATCTACATACCAAAGACGGTCTAATGTATACATACAATTTAATCAAATGCTAATAAAATAACTAGGCACCACTTTCCAAACAAAATATAACAGACACCCTCAGTATCTCAACCAACAACTTATCCTCTGTTTTTCCCAAAGAGGTATACACTACTCTAAATTTTGTGTGTTGTTCCCTGTTTTTTTTTTTTCAATAGCTTTGCCAGCTTGATTTATATCCCCAAAGAGTAGACTGTTTATTTTGCCTTTTTAAAAGCTTTACTTAAATGAAACCAGTTCCTTCTTCTAATTGAGTTTCTGAGGTTCACTCATGTTGAACTGGAGTGATGGGGTTCATTTCCCCATACTGCTATGCAGTATTTCATTGTACGAATATACCTCAATTACTTATCTATTCTATAATGTTGGACAATCTTACTCATACCTACTAATATGCATGAGAGCCTCTCTTCCTAAATATTACTGTTGTCTATGGTGAAATGATATGAAATATGTCAGGAGGCATTGCTTTGCAGCTACACAATTCACTGTAGGGGTTATTTACATTTGAATTAATTAAAATTGAATGAAATTTAAAATTCAGTTCCTCGGTAACACTCGCCACATTTCAAGTTCTCAGCAGCCATATGCGTAGCGTATTGGTGGCTACCGTATTGGACCGCACAGAAAGAGATTTTCCTTCATCACAGAAGTGCCATGGACAGAGCAGGTTGAGAGCATAATAAGTTGAAATGGAATTGCTGGGCTGTGAGGTATGCAAATATTCGACGTTGCTAGGAACACCAAGCTGTTTCCCAAATTTCTCATACCAGTGTACCAGCAGGACTGAAGCCCCTGTTGCTCCACGAGAGATATTTGTAATTTTAATATGTCCAAGTATATCAATGTTATCCTCTAAGTTTGTCTCATGTTTTTCATCTTTTGCCTTATGTTTTATGTCTTGTTTCAGAAAACCTCCCCAAAGGTCATGAAGATATTCTCCTTCTGGGCATTTTATTGTTTTGCCACGTATGTCTTAAATCCTCTTCGAATTGAATTGGCTGTGCAGAGCGAGGTACAGAGTTATATTTTTCCAGAGAGATGCCCGTTTGTCTCAAATTACCAAATGTAAAATTTTTTGCATTGTTTCTCAAGGCCTGCCCTATGATAAAGCTGGTTTCCACACATGTGTGGGTAAACGTCGGGGCTCTTTAGTCTATTCCACTGGCCTATTTGTCCATCCCTGCATCAACACCTTGTTTTTTATAACTTAGCGTTTCTGTCTGTAAGATCAAATTTCCCCACCTTCTTTTCTTCTTCAGCAGCATGTTTGGTCCTTTCTATTTCCATGTATTTTTTTAGAATCGATTTGTTTTTATGTTAAAAAAGAAATCCTCTTGGCATTTAGGTCGGGAAACTCATTGAATCTATACCTCAGCCTGGAAAGTTACATCTTTATAATATTTTGCCTTCCTCACTGCTATGGTCTGAACATTTGTGTCCCTCCAGAATTCATACGTTAAAATCCTAGCCCCCAGGTGATAGAATTCTGAGGCGAGGACTTTGACAGGTAATTGGATCAAGAAGGTAAACCCCTCACAGTGGGATTAGTGTTCTTATGAAAGATGTCCCAGAGAGACGCTTTGCCCTTCCATCCTGTGAGGACACAGCAAGAATGCACAGTTTACGAACCAGGAAGCAAGCCCTTTACCAAACACGAGATCTTCAGACAGTTTGGATTAGAACTTCCCAGGCTCCTGAATTGCAAGCAATAAACTTCTGTCATTTATAAATTACCCAGTTTATGATATGTTCTCATAGCAGCACAAATGGACTAAACACTCTCCAGGAATATATCTGCACTTAGGTTAATTTTGATTTCAATAAAACTTTATAATTTCCTCCATTAAAAAAAACTTACCTATATTTTATCAAACTGATTTCATGAAATTTTATAAATTGCTTTCCATAAACAGATTTTTCTTTTCTTACATTTCCTAGGAGCTTTTGCTAGTTTAAGGAAATGCAGCTGACTTTCGTATGTTGGGTTTGAGTCTATAAGTCTTATTAACTTATAATTAATTCTCATAATTTATTTGTGGATTCTTTGGGGTTGTCTATGCAGACTATCACGCCATCTTCAAGTAATAACAATGCTATTTCCTCAGTGACAATTTTTATACTTTCATTTCTTTTCCTTTTTTATGAATGACACTTGCAGTGCAATGTTGCCACCATGGTCATCCTCACCTCTTTGTTCCAAACTTAATATTTAACCATTAACTTTGATATTTGCAGCAGGATTTTTTAGACATTCTTTACGATATTAAGAAAGTTTCCTAGGATTCAAACTTGATTATAAGATTTTTTATATTTTATGAATAGATGTGTAATTTTATTCAACATATTACTGCATCGATTTAGGTTGTCACAAGTTTTTCTATTTTATTTGATGAATAAAATAAATTTCACGGATGGATTTTTCCCGTGGAATACCAGTCCTACTTTGTTGGCATAAACTCAACTTGTCATGATATATTAAATGTTTTACAGGTTATTTGGGTCTATTTTGCTAATATTTTGTTCAGCGTTTTTGTATCTATCTCCATGAGATTGAGACTCAACTGTAGTTTTTCTTTTTGTCATTGTTCCTTATGCAGTTCAGTATTAAGGAGAGAACAGTTTTATAAAATTAGTTGGGGGCTGTTCCTTCATTTTCATTTTTCACAGAAGTTTGTGCAAGAGGGAATTATTGCCTTCTTAAATATTTGATAGAACTTCCTTTTCAAATTATCTAGTTCTCCTGCTTTCTCTGTGAAAAGATTTTTTAAGCACTGATTCAATTTCGTTAGTGGTCTTAGAACCATTTCATCTTAAGTCAGTTATGATAAGTTATATTTTTCCTTGTATTTTATTTATTTAATTGAGGACTTCCAAATTTATCGGCATGCATGTTTTATTCATAATATCCTCATCAATTTGATCTCTGCATCATCTTTTTATTTCTAAAATCATTTATTTGTGTCTTCATTCTCTATTTTTCTTAATTCACTTTGAAAGAGTTTTGTCTGTTTTATTAATGTTCTCAGAGAATCGATCGTTGGCTTCGTTGCTTCTCTCTTATTGTATGTTTACGTTTCTTTCCTATTCATTAGTTTATTCTCTTACTTGTTTTCTTCGTGCTAGTTTCCTTGGGTTTTATCTGTTGTTCTTTCTCTATTTTCTTAATTAATTTCTCATTAATGTTGTCTTTTTCTTTTCTAATCGAACTAGATTTCTATTTACTTCTTCAGCTTCCTTCTGCATACCATGATACACATATTTTTCATCAAACAGTTCTAAGTAGCTTTCCATTTTCTTTTTGTTTATTTTCTGTCCCACAAATTGTTTAGAGGTGTAATTTTTACATTCCAAATATATTCCTTTTTCTAGTTAAGTTTTTGTTACTGATTTCTAAATGAATTGCAATGTGATCAGCGACGGGGACCTGGAGCAGCCCTTTGAAATTTGTCAAGGTTGCTTTCAGGCAGCACAGTGGCTCACAACCTGAGCTACACATTAGAACCACGTGGTAGTTCTCCTGGTGCCCAGGCCATACCCGCTTCCAATTAAATCAGAACACCTGACATTATGCTTTTTTTTTTTTTTTTTTAAGAAATAAGTCTCACTCTATCGCCCAGGCTGGAGTGCAGTGGTGCGATCTCGGCTCACTGCAAGCTCCGCCTCCCGGGTTCACGCCATTCTCCTGCCTCAGCCTCCTGAGTAGCTGGGACTACAGGGGCCCACCACCACACCCGGCCAATTTTCTATATTTTTAGTAGAGACAGGGTTTCACCGCGATAGCCAGGATGGTCTCCACCTCCTGACTTCGTGTTCCACCCACCTCGGCCTCCCAAAGTGCTGGGATTACAGGCATGAGTCACCGTGCCCAGCTGACTTTACACACTTTTAAAATGTTCGAGGTGATTCCAACATGCAGCCAAATTCGAGAATCAGGAGTATGCACATGATTGATTTTCAAAACTGTTCACGCATGCTTCAGAATAATAGTGCATTCTTCAATCTGGGTACAAAGTGGTACCAAGCTGTAGGAGTTCCATTAGATCTTACTTATCAATTGCGTACATCTTCTGTTTTCTTCTTCAGTCAATGATTGAGAGGAGCATCTGTGAATTTGTCAATTTCTTCCTGTAGTACTATCAAGTTTTTCTTTATATTTTAAGCCTTTGCCACTAGATACATGCTATATTTTATATCTAAAAATAGCATATCTAAAATCATGCATTATCCTTGAAGAAGTTTTCCTTGTATGAAGTAACAATCTCTCTGTCTCTCTCTCTCTCTCTCTCTCTTTCTCTCTCTCTCTCTCTCTCTCAAGATATGGCACCTCTCCATGTTGCCCAGAATGATGGAGTGCACTGGCTATTTGCAGATTTCTCAGATGTGACAATAACACACTACAGGCTTGAATGCCTGGGCTCAGGTAATCCTTCTGCCTCAACCTCTCATGTAGCTGGGACTACACGTGGGCACCCCCATGCCCAGACCTGAAGTTACTGTCTTCTAACTTCAGTAAGTCTATTTTCTCTGATACTAACATAACATATCACATCTTTCTGTGAGGAAGAGATAATATTATTCTTTTATTCTTCATCTTCTGTTCTCTTATGTCAATTTTAAACATATGACTGTCTAATTCTTATCAAACCTCTACTAAGCCTGAATGTCAGTTTAGTATCCAATTCTACATGTATACTAAAATAAAACTAATTTGCCTTTAAAAGTACATTCTAGAAGTCAGACTCTTACCTAATATGAGCTAAACTATTCCAGTCAAAATGACGATGTGATATTCAATGTGAAACTTCCAAAACACATGGTCTCAATAAGCCATGTCCCCCCACCCCTCGTTAAAGGACAAGGAAATCATCCTCACTTTATGAAATAATACAAGTTTGGCTCTCCATCTCAAATTTATAAAACCATTAAGGTCCTTATTCAACTGCAAAGTCACTAAACCTTTCAAAACAGCCACATTTGGGTATGCATTTAAAAATTAATGTAAATATAATTCTCAGTGATTGGAGGGGCAAAGCGTGATATTGACTCTTTCCTGGAGGCAGCTTCTCTACACAGGGATTAACAGCCTTACAGGGGTCCTGGTCCTCATTTGTCCATCTCCTTGAGCCTGGAGGAAACTCTGCTGGTTTTGCGTGGGCTTTAGATCAGCTGCTGGGAAAGTCAGTGCTAGAATTATCTTCAAGGATACAATTAGTGTGCTAGCAGGCAAGACTGTGTTTAAGAAGTCAGAGTTCAGACAATTCCAAACTTTAAAACGTTTTTACATGCCGTCATTCAAATGCTTCATTTTTTTTAACGATTAATAAATTGTTTTCAAGGCACCTGTTGCCAATACCTAATTTTCATTGAGCAGTTTTCTAGAGAACGTGGCCAAGTGTCAGTGTATAGTTCCTGCTTGATGTTGCGTATAATTTTTAGGATATTCTGAATGGCATGTGCTAATTATTTAGCACAATAGCTAATTTTATGGCGCTCAAAGACTGTAACAGAAGGGCTGTAATTATTTATAATAGGAATGTCTCGTTTTTTGTTAAAACCAAAGTGTGGGAGGCAAAAAAGAAAATAAAGGATAATTTTACACTATCCTCGGAAGAATGAAATAGTTAATATTTTCAGGACTTTGTTACTAGTAACACTGGAAGACTAACCATATGTCCTAGACTTCCAAGGAAAACATTGTAGCTTAGCAAAATTTACAGCAGTTTCTAAAATACGTGTTTAGATTTTATTTCCCAAAGCAGATGAAAATCCTTTTTAAATTGTGTCTTGTGCCACGGTTTCCAGCATAAAATAGATCTTCTTAAGAAAGGGGGAGAAAAAGTTTTTTAGGTTTTCATTAGCTAGAGGGTCTTATTCAAGGTTCGTGGAAATAGTGGTAAAGCAACCTTGTTCCAAAGGTTGCCTGTTGTGGTGGTGTGCAAGTTATGAAGTGTTTAGTTCACATAAGTAGGATTCTGTTCATTTCTCAAAATAGCCCTGTCAGAAAGGTGGAGAGAGAAACAGGTCCAATGCCCTTGGATAACAGTACCAAGAGATTTGAAATAGTTACACCTTTTGACCAAGGAGCTCCACTTTTAGGAACCTACATCCCCCAAATAATCAGAGAAGTGGTCTGGGATTCATAGATCAAACAAAAACCTCCACTTTTTTATAATCATGAAAATGGGGAACCATTTAAATATTGAGTGACGGCTTCTTAAATTATGATACACCCAACCCAAGGCTATCACCTTGTCTTAAAATTATATTTTAGTGACTATGTACGGACCATGGGAACCACTCATGACTTCATAAAGAGTAAATGCAAAGACCAGGAGAAAAAGCCAATTTCACATTTGTAATAATTATATTTTAGATGAACACAGCAGAAGAAAAGAAAACACTTAGAAGGAATACAGTCAGAACGTTTAATTATCTTGGTGGTGAGTTTACAGATAGTTTTAATTTTTTTCCTTATGCTCTCCTGTATTTTTTGCTAGTATTCTATAATAAACTTTACCAGTTTCCAATAATAAGAAGAAAGATATGATTTTAAAATTAAGCCTTGAAGAGTCATCTTGTGGTCAAAGGCAGAACACTGAGCTAGACTCCCCAGATCTCCCCCAAAGGCTTGTTTTCTTCAGGATGACAAGAATCTGTGGACTCTTCCCACTGAGGTGCGCCCTAACGCAGGGACCTTTTCTGTTCCTTGTCATTTTCATTCTCCTAACTCCTTGTTCACCTCCCACCACTCGCTCCTAATGTTGGCTCTTCATTTCTGGACTCTGACACTCCCTTCTTCACTCCCCTTTTTTCCCTGGGCTCAAGTCCAGTTCTGAACCCAATGCTGCCCTGCTGGGGAACCCAGAGTCAGGTGTCTGCAACTCTCTGTTAGGACACGGGGTATGGTTGGCAGCAGGCATATGGAGGGCATAGGCTGCCCATCACGGAGCTCTTCCATGCCTTTCCTCCCCAGCCACTCATGTCCAGACACCTTCATCCACAGTCTCCAAGGTCCACGTTTTTAGGTCTGACCTCAGGCCACTCCTCACAGTGAAGATCAAGACAACGGAAGCGAGCTAATTTGCTATAGGACTTCGAGATTGACCCATATCAAAAAAAAATAGAGAGAGAGAAACGAATGGCAGCCACAGAGAGGACAGATGGAGTTCTGGTGTTTGCGACATGAGATTTGCTGACGGGCAGGTGCCCATCAAGTGCTGCTCCTGGGAACTGGAAATAAGAGTGAGGCCTCATGAGAAGGCAGCAGAAGGCAGAGGCTGGCCAATAGTGCTTGGGTTGAAGATAGAGGCCATGCTCTCACCTCCTCGCTGTGGCCCTGAATAAGCCACCAGCTTCTCTGGACCTCAGACTCATTATATGTAAAGCAGGGATAATATCTTCCCAGTCTGCCCTATGTTGTACTCAAATAACATCTATTGAGCACCTGCTGTGTACCTAGAGATTTCTCTAGGTGCACCGCATAGGACAGCAGTGGGCTGAACAAGCAGTGGCCCTGTGCTCACAAAGCTGACACTGTCAAGGAGAAGAGTGACAATTAGCACACAGATGGGCACACAGAGCACACAGAGGTATGTCCCAGGGAGTGACAGGTGCTACGAATGAAAGCACAGCCAGGGAGAGACAATGGGGTGGGTGCTCCTCAGGGCATCAGGGAAAGGTGATGCTGAGCAAAGGGTCAAATTAAGCCGGAGATGAGCAGAGGGGTTTTTTGCAGAGACTCTACCAAGGCTAAGAGCAAAGGCTTGGGGATGAAGGAACGTGCCTGTGCCTTTGAAAAGCAGGGAGGAAGGGGCCAGGTGTAGTGGTTCACGCCTGTAATCCCAGCACTCTGGGAGGCTGAGGCAGGCTGATCACAAGGTCAGGAGTTCGAGACCAGCCTGGCCAACATGGTGAAACCCCATCTCTACCAAAAAACTACAAAAATTAGCCAGGCATGGTGGTACACGCCTGTAATCCCAGCTACTGGGGAGGCTGAGACAGGAGAATCACTTAAACCTGGGAGCTAGAGGTTGCAGTGAGCCAAGATCATACCATTGCACTCTAGCCTGGGTGATAGAGTAGGACTTCGTCTCAAAAAAAAGAAAAGGAAAAGCAGGGAGGAGGTCTGTGCAGCCGGACAGAGGGAGTGAGGGGAAAACAGGAAGGTGCAAGACCAGAAACGGTGGCAGCTTGGACTTGTTGGGGAGAATGCAGGAAGCGGTGGTGGGAAATGAAATAAGACAGGATAGATCTTGAAGGCAGAACAAAAAGGATGTGCTAATGAATTGGATCTGGCATGCAAGAGACAGCGAAGCATCGAGATATGTTGGGGTACAATTAAACAGTGTATGAGAAAGCAATTTACGAATTGTGAAGCACCAAACAGGAGTATGAGCACCAAGCAAAGGGCCTCATACACAGTAAACGCTCAGGGAAGTTTCACCGAATGATCAGTAGTGTCCCCCGAGTCACTAGGCTTGGGAGCTGATGTTTCAAACCCGTGCAGGAGTTTTCTGAACAACTTGTGATGCTGTTGTCTCAACCATAATGGTGCCCATATTTTATAGAAAGAATATGGAGGTCTGGAAGTTGAAAGTTAACCCACGTAGCAGAGCCAGGATTTAACCCTTTTTGCCCAAAGAAGGGTAGATAATGTGTTCAGCTTAAGGTGGGGCAACAGAAAACGGGGGCGGTTTCTTTTCATATTAAAAAACTAAGTCATTTGTAAAGAAAGACTTTTTTCTCCCTTCTCTATAACCTCGTTCCTTCCTCTTATTTAGTACAGAAAAATAACACTGCAGCTCGTACAAAAATCCCTGCCTCTAACCACTGGCATCTAGATTTCATTTTCCCTATCTACCCGCAAATCACAATCCATTTGCCTGCAAAAATTACTCTGAAAACTTCAATTTTCTCCCTTGTTTATTCCTCTCCATGTGCTAAGTTTGCATTACTTGTTGTTAATGTAAATGGTTAAACCATTCAGTTGACTTCTATGATCAATTGGTATTTATTGTGAAGAAGCCTTCAGTTATTATGTTATTTAAAAAGCATGTGGTAATGTGCTTCTGAAAAACAGCCCTACAGAATAGTTTATTAGTATATTAATTATATGACTTTTGAACCCCAAAACAAATGTAATGATAATGTGAAATATGTCAGCCTGGTTTGCCAAATGCAGAAGCCTGTGATGTTTCCCTGTCTCATGTGCCAATAATATAAATAAGTTTGTTTTGTTAGGCAGGCATCTAAACTAGCAAATTCACTTCCAAATAGCCTTAATATTTATTGTAATGCCAAAGTAATGTCAACATTATTTACAGATTATGAAAAATAATTTAAGGCTTGAGCAAACTTGCTGTTGGACTATAACAAGTTTCCTAATCACAGAAATATTTATTGTGATGCAGTGGCACACATACTACTGTTTCTGATAATAAGCAAATACGATTAAGTTTTAACTGTTTTAACTCTTGTCAAAATATTTTTCAGTAGGACTGGAATCTTCTGATGTACTATAACACTATTGATTATATTGTGTAGTTGGTATAACCTCACCTTTTGTATCCAAAATTTTACGGTAAATTGTTAGCTTTCCGGAAGAGCAAATAAATCATTATACTAAATATAGGCTGTCAGTTCAGTACTTCACACAACCTTAAAAAATCAGCCGTCTTTTCTGTGCTTTTTGTAGAACTACTACTTTATTTAGCAATATATTAAAATAAAGACTTTTTGATTGGCTCAGTAGGAAACAAAGGAAGAGAAGCCTAGAGAGAAAACGTATTAAAACATTTAAAAACCAATTTTTCAAGTACACGATACTTTATGTTAAAATTTTCAATGACCTCTGTTTAAATATTTTGGCCTTTGGAATGGTAGTTCAAGTATGGGGAAGACGTTCCCTAAAACACACCCAACATGGCCTATAAAAGAACACCAGAGGGCTTATTTCCAAGGCGGTTTGAATGACTATCTTCCCAACACTAAAGCAATCTGCCAGTGTCAGCCACATGTAAGAATATTTTGTTTCCAACGAGGTGTTTTACGATGACTTGCTCAAGTCCACAGCTCTAGTATCTTTTCTTCCTTCCTTTGACTTTACCATAATTATTTTCATGTTTGTTTGTTTTGCTTTTTCAAACCTCCAGAGTCACATTCCTGAGCATATAGTTTTCATTTGGTTCAATTCTTAAGACAGTCCAACCTGTTCAATTTTAAAGATGTCTTAATTAGTCTAATCCTGATTGGGCTCCTTCCAAAGCTCCTGTTGGCAGAGTCCGATTTCAATTAACATTCCACTTTCATACTGCAAATGCCCTTGTTCAGACTTAAAAAAAAAAAATGTGCTATTTTGGATGCCATCTCTCTTCAGCATTATTCTGCCTCAGAAATCATACCGCTCCCAAAATATTTCGAGACACCAGGCACACAGGAGAGTTCTGGCAATTACTCGTCTCTGAAGTTTTCAAGAAATACAATACTGGCCGGGCTTAGTGGCTCACACCTGTAATCCCAGCACTTTGGGAGGCTGAGTTACGCAGATCACCTGAGATCAGGAGTTCGAGACCAGCCTGGCCAACGTGGTGAAACCCAGTCTCTACCAAAAATACACACACACACACACACACACAAATAGCAGGTCATCATGGCGGGCGGCTGTAATCCCAGCTACTCAGGAGGCTGAGGCATGAGAATGGCTTGAACCCGGGAGGCAGAGGTTGCAGTGAGCCAAGATCACACCATTGCACTCCAGCCTGGGCAACAAGAGTGAAACTCTGTCTCAAAATAAATAAGAAAAGAAAAGAAAAAGAAATATGATCCTGGTGATCAGCATCACACTGGCCATGATTGTGAGCTTTAAGAGGACAAGGTGCACACATTCTTCCAAAACCAGGCTTTAGTTGACGTCAGAGAGTTTAAACCAAGGATGTGGTGACACAAATCTGGCCTAGATTACTGAACAGCTGGAGGATCGGGATTAGGGACCTTCAAATACACGAATACTTCCCTTTCCCCTTTAATCCTGTGAGGTGGGGGTTATTTGTTTCCATTTTATGGATGAAAATGTCTAGAATTTAGAGTGCTTGACTGACTTGTCCAAAGCTTCAGAGCTAATCGGGAGCATGTGGGGGGAGACGTTCTTCCACTTGACCATACCAATGCGACAATGTTAAAGAAAAATCAAAAAGGTAAAACAGAAATACAGCAGAGCTATGTTCACTCACCAATAGCTGAAGGATGAGATACTGAATGTAAGCAAAGACTCTGGAGAACTTTGAGTGTTGGAGTCAATGCCAAAGCTGTTTTCCAGGAGGCCATTGTCTATCTCTGTTCTTGAGTCAGGTGGCCTGAGTTGGAGTTCTAGCTCCATGACCCTGGACAAAGGTACCTAACCTCTCAAGATGTCAGTTAATTCCTTAGTAACATGGGGATGCTAATAACATTTTTCTCACAGAGTTGCTCTTAGGATCCAGTGAGATAAAGGATTATCTAGAGTACTTTACAAAGGTACCTAACCTCTCTAGATGTCAGTTAATTCCTTAGTAATATGGGGATGCTAATTGCATTTTTCTCACAGAGTTGCTCTTAGGATTCAGTGAGATAAAGGATTATCTAGAGTGCTTTACACAGGTCTGACACTTAGTGAACAGCATGGACTCTTGAACAGTTGTAGACCACTGTTTCCTAACCGCAACACTAAGGACACTCTGGGCTAGATCACTCCTTACATGGGGCGGGGATCTTTCCTATGCATTGTGGGATGTTTAGACACACCCTTGGCCTTTAGCAACTTGTCAGTAGCACCTTCTCCAGTCATGACAATCAAATGTCTCCAGGCATTCCCAAATATATTCTGAGTGACAAAGCATATACCACCAAGATGCCCCCAAGCTGCCCTGTCCAGTTTGGTAGCCAAAAGCTACATGTGGCTATTGAGCACTTGAAATGTGGTAATGCCACACATTGAAATAATAGTCTGGATACGTTGGGTTAAGTAAAATATATCATTAAAATGAATGTACTGTTTCTTTCTTTTTTTTTCTCTTAACTTTGGCTACTAGAAATCTATAAGCTACACATGTGGTTTCATTAGACTTCTGTTGGACAGTACTGTGCTACAGACTTCTATCTCATCTCTAGGATGATCACTCCAGATGGCTATCTCAACCCAGGACCCTCATTTCTACTTGGCTCTCAGACATCTGTAGTGATCTGACAGCTGATGGTCAGAACAAGCAGCCCAGCCACAAGCCTCATCATCTCTCTTCCATCCCAACCCAGCAAATACAGCCATCTCCATCCTCCAATGTGACTTAAATGAAAAGAAAAAGAAAAGAAAAGAAAAAGAAATATGATCCCGGTGATCAGCATCACACTGTCCATAACTGTGAGCTTTAAGAGGACAAGGTGCACACATTCTTCCAAAATCAGGCATCAGATTGGACATCTGATGTCATCCCCTACTCATCTCTTCTATCCCTTACCCCCAGCCAAAACCCAACATCGTATTTCCCAGTCCATTTCAGTGTTTCTAAATGTGAAAAACACAAAATCAAAGCATTGCTTACAGGAGAGAAACTGGAAACAGCTTAAATGCCAGTAACGGGGGACTGAGGAGTAAATTATATTCCATCTCCATGATATAACAGCCTGCAGCTATTAGAATCCCAGGTAAGAATATTTAATAGCATAAAAAAATGTTTCAGACACACATAGAGAAAGAAATAGATTAGGACACAGCACAAAAAGCATGATTTTACTTTTGTAACAAAAGTATATCTCATGATGCTCTCATAGATGTATGCAAGAAAAAGACTAAATATATTAATGGCACTTTGTTGATGGCTGGTGAGAATCCAGGTGAATGTTTATTTAATTTTATAGTTTTGTTCCCAAGTTTTCTAAAAGGAGCTCATGTTGCTTCTATAATCAAATTTTTAAAAAGTGGCATATGTTACTGTCTTCACTGAAGTAAAGCGCGATCCCTGTCCCACTCATGGTATCGTTGTGTCAAAAGCACAATGGTTATGAAACCTGTTTGTAAATGTAGGGGCTGATCATGGCCGCCTAGATGTTGGCATCTCATGGTCTACAATGACTTTGTTGCCAAGGGGACATTTGGCAATGTCAGAAAACACTTGGTTGTCACAACTAAAGATGTTACTGGCATCTAGAAGGTGAAAGCCAGGGACGTGACTAAACATCCTACAATGCATAGGGAACTCCCCTAAGCAAAAACCGACCCAGCCCAGAGTGTCCATAGTGCTAAGGTTGAGAAGCGGTGGTCCAAAGCTAACATCTCTTCAAGGGGCCGTGTTGGAGACCTGGGGACATCATTGGAGATGTCTGATGGCCAAGTACAAATGAGGGGCCAGGGTTGAGATAGCCATCTGGAGTGATCTTCTTAGAGGTAAGATCAAAGCCTGTAGCACACACAGGGAATCAAAAAAGACTCCTGAGTGACAGGTCCCAATCAAATTCTCTAAGTGCCCCTGGCTGCATCTACCTGATGCCAACCATCCAAATTAAAATAGAAATTTGATTAGTTATCTGATTATTAACTCACATGAGGTAAGACAATTTGCTGGAAATAACGTGGTCACCCAAAGGCAAGATTGTGAGGGGGAGCTAAACAAAAATAACCTTCTCGCGTCAAGAGGTGGTGTCTAGGTTGCCTACGAGGCTGGGAGGGCAGAGCCATCTGCCGAGTGCGGCCCTGCTGGACCTGTTGTGTTGAGAGTCTACAGTTTTGAGCACGGTTTGTCTGGCGCCCTTCACAAGCACTACATTCACTTGAGTTCATTTGAAATTCATCATTGCCAAAGAGATACAAGACACTGGAGGTTTAGTTTCCAGGATTTTAAATGTCAGGCATCCAAAATGCGCTGTGGAGACACAGCATCTGGAAGGCGATGTTTTTAAAATTTATCTACAAACAGGAACAGCTCCCTGAGCTAGGCTTTTTCAGAGAAAATAAAGCATCCCTCACAACACACACACATCACCAGAAACTTGGTGGGACACCCTCTTTAAAAAATAGAACTGCTCACATTAAAAAATGTAGCATTCGATGTTGAACCATGCTATGGTCTGAATGTATGGGTTGCCCCCAAAATTCATATGTTGAAACTTAATCCCCAATGCAATAGTACAGTGTTCCTCAGTATCTGTGGAGGATAAGTTCCAGGACCCCCAGGGATACAAAAATCCACAGATGCTCAAGTTCCTGATATAAAATGGCACGGTATTTGCATATAACACATCCTCCTGTATACTTTAAATCATCTGTAGGTTTACCTAATATAATGTAAATGCTACGTAAATAGTTATATACTGTATTGTTTAGGAAATAATGACAAGAAAATAATCTGTCCACGTTCAGGACAGATGTGATTTTTTAAAAACTTTCAATCTGAGTTTGGTTGAATCCACCAGTGACACCCCTATGGTTACAAAGTGTCCACTGCATTAAGAGGTATGGCCTTCTAGAGGTAATTAGGTCGTGAGGGCCTTGCCCTTGTAAAAGAGTCCCAAGGGAGTGGTGAGCCCCTTACCCCTCCCACCATGGGAAGACACACAGAGAAGGCACCATTTTTGAAGCAGAGAGTGGGCCCTCACCAGACATGGAATCTACCTATACCTTGATCTTGGACTTCCCAGCCTCCAGAATTGTGAGCAATAAATATCTGTGGTTTATAAATTACCCAGTCTAAGGTATTTTGTTTTATCAGCCAGAACAGATTAAGACAGGCTAGTCCCACTAAACTTTGAGACAAGCCAATGTGGAACGTAAGTGCTTACTGAAAAAGGAATTCTCCTTCCATGCTCAAGGAAAAATTAAATGTTGGGCTTCAGTCACACTGGCCTCCCTGCTTTTCATCAGACACACCAGACACCCTCCTAACTCAGAGACTGTTCTGGCTGTTCCTTCTAGCATGTTCCTCCCCCTAGATATTCACTTGGCTCTTGCCCATAGTGCTTTATGGCTTTGCTCCCTTCTCAATAAACTTTAACCTTACTCTTTTATGCCACAGTCTGTCCCTTCCTCGCACTCCTCCCCGTAGCTCAGCATTCTCCACCCCCTTATCTTTCCCTGAAATTTCTTTTTCTAATGCATGACACAATTCTATTGCTATTATATTTGTTGTTCATTGTCTCTCCCTCCTTGAAAAATGTAAGGTTTATGAAGGCAGGGCTTGTTTTATCCACTGGTGGATTATGAACAGTACCTAGAACAGTGCCAAGAAATTTACCAAACACCTTCTCTGTGTTCAACACGACATTCACAACTGTAAGAAGGAGATGGTGTAAGTGCCTGCCTTTGTGTTTTAGGAAATTACAACCTGAATGGGTAAGCTGGGCGTGGTGATTCCTGCCTGTAATCCCAGCACTTTGGGAGGCCGAGACAGGCAGATCACTTGAGGTCAGGAGTTCAAGACCAGCCGGCCAACATGGCAAACCCCATCTCTACTAAAAATACAAAAAATTAGCTGGTGGCATGTGCTGTAATCTCAGCTACTCGGGAGGCTGAGGCAGGAGAATTGCTTGAACCTGAGAGGCAGAGGAGGTAGTGAGCCGAGATCACACCACTGTACTCCAGCCTGGGTAACAGAGCAAAACTCTGTCTCAACAAAACAGAAAAACCTGAATGGGCAAATAAAACTGTCCAGGGTGCAAGTGTGCCACAGCGATGCTTAGGCCAGCTTGAGGTGGCTTCTGCTGCTTGCAACCAGCAGGCGTTTAACCAATAGGACCCAACTATCAGCACCACTGGAATCTAGGAAGGGAAAAACACGTATCTGTAGACTGAACCCAAGTCTTCCTGGAGGAATTCTGTATTCTCAGGCCATGACGCAACCTTGGAAAACAGCAGACTCCAGCTGAATGCCAGAAACCCCTCCTTGACTTCCCCACTTGATCAGCTCACACGGCCTCCAGTGCCCCTCTCCCCTTGAGCTGTCTGATGCCCAGAATGGAAACATAGAATTAGCGGTGGAGTCTGACCATCACTAGCCTGGGGCTACAGGATGTACCTTCATTAATGCAGCTCCAATGGCAACCTCATGCCCTGCCCACCAGCACTGAGAACATCTGCCCGGAACGCTCAGAACCCCTGAAAGGATTTGTGAAACAGAGCAGACAGGTGAGACCACTTTCTTTGCAGAAAATACAGCAGAGCCAAGGTTGGGCGTCAGGTTCCAGAAAGCCACAAAGCCGTCCGGCAGCAGCAGTAGGAGGAGGTCAGAAGGTAAGGAGAATTGTAGGATTGTGAGATGACAGGCTTGGGGTCTCACTGCCCCAGAGCAACCTTCCTGGTCTTAGGCCAGTGGTTTCAGCCTTCTGAGCATGAATTCCTCATTCATAACATGGTAATAATAGTGGCAACCTCATAGCCTCTGTAAGGTTTAGACGAGATATGACATGCAGAGCAGCAAGCAGAGTAAGCACCTCATATGATTAGCTGCTACTATGATGATCATGGTAGGAGGTCCCGAAGGGATAAAGGCCAAGTTTTAGGAAAAATCACCAGACAAGTATAAAAGAATTGATGAAGAGATGCCAGATGTAAAGTCACTGGGGCAATCGAGCTGTGATCAATGAGGGTGGCCATGGACAGGGGAGGGCGTGAAGCCAAAAGGAGAGAAAGGGGTGAGAGAGAAGATGTGGAAGAGGAAGGAGAGGACAGAGTTGAAGAAATAGTAACTCCAAGATTGTTACCTCTTGTCTGTTCCAAAAGCCTATTAGTGTACCGTGTCATTGTCACTGCAGTTGTTTTCTTTAAAAAGGTGAACTGCATAAAAGAAGGAAGCTGCCTTGCTTGTGGTCAGATTCCTCAGTGCACCAAAGGCTACCTGGAAACTAGCAGATGCTCAATAAATGTCGTTGAATGAATTTCTGAAGGGTTTTGAATGTATGTATGTGTGTGTGTGTGTATATATGTATGTGTATGTATGCATGCATGAATGTACATGTGCAGGTATATAGTTATAAACAACATAGAACTATAAATTATGTATAGTTGATTCGTGTATTAGTCAAGGTTCTCTAAAGGGACAGAACTAATAGGATAGATGTGTATATGAAGGAGTGTTTATGAAGGAAAACTGACACACGATTACAAGGTGAAGTCCCACAATAGGCCATCTGCAAGCTGAGGGGCAAGGAAGCCAATCAGAGTCCCAGAACCTCAAAAGCAGGGAAGCCGACAGTGCAGCCTTCAGTCTATGGCTGAAGGCCCAAGAGCCTCTGGCAAACCACTGGTGTAAGTCCAAGAATCCAAACGCTGAAGAATTTGTAGTCTGATGTTCAAGGGCAGGAGGCATCCAGCATGGGAGAAAGATGAAGACCAGCAGACTCAGCAAGTCAGCTCCTTCCACCTTCTTTTGCCTGCTTTATTCTAACTGTACTGGCAACTGATTAGATGGTGCCCACCCAGACTGAGGGTGGGTCTGCCTCTCCCAGTCCACAGACTCAAATGTTAATCCCCTTTGGCAACACCATCACAGACGCATCTGGGAACAATACTTTGCATCCTTCAATCCAATCAGGTTGACACTCGATATTAACCATCACAACTAGTATATATAAAACTTTCAAAACTAGTGTGTGTGTATATATACGCCAAGAAGCTTTCTTCTTCAGTGATAGTACATGTTTCTGAGCTTCCTACTGGCCAAGATGATGAAAGAAACTCACTGTATTACTAATTTTCATTGCCCCCCCCCCCAACAGGTTTGCAAGTTAACCTGGAAGAACAAATGTATATCCAGGGGCATGTTAATTTAGCTTCTCCTCTGAGAGACATTTGGGGGAAAGGATGAATAATGTTATCAACAACAGTTTCAAAAAATGCAAAAATGGTCTGTAAATTGATTCCTTTTGTGTATCAATCTTCTACAAAAGTCATGGGTACAAAAAGAAATGAAAGCTCAGCATAGGCATGCTTCCCCACCCCCATCATGGTATTTTTTAAAATCATGAACTGGATGCGTTTTCTTCTCTGCCACTAACTGGGATTTGGAGCTCCTGGTCTCAGGTCATTGCTCCACCTTGAATGCCAACTGACAGCATCCTTCATAGAAGAATAGTTAAGGGGAATCCCACACTCAGCCCCTCCCATTCAATTTGCCTGGAGTCAACTTTTAATTGCTGGAGTGAGCAGCATTTCACATTGTACAAACAGGTAAGTTAGCAGACACCAATGGGTCCGGGATAAAATGTGTCCGGAGTTAAATTTAACAAATATTTGATAAAATCTGTCACAGACTTTCCATTGCTTTGTAGAGTCTGTCGTTGCCTCCTTTCAATTTGTTATCAGTCAATAAATTGCCGATCTCTGATGAGGTAGCAGCAGGGTGCTCAGTGAGTGCTGGGGGTTAGAGGTGGGGAACAGAGCCGTCTTCAGCTTGCAAACAGTCTAGACCAGGGTGGGGCTAGAGGGGCAGAACATAGGGAATAAGGGTCACAGCAGAGGGGCTGACAAAGCACCGTGGTGCTTCTGGGAGCTGCAAAGATGCGGTCCAACTGAGAGCTGCCCACATTGCTACGATGCTGTGAATATAAGGGTCATCCCACCTGCAAGCTCATGCAACAGAGACAGTGTTTCCAGAGGACAGAATACCACTTTGTGCAGTATAATTAAAAGAAACAACAAGAAAGACTCCCCGCTCCTTGAAAATCAGAAACCCAGACAGCATAAATAATGACAAGGAGTGTCTTTCAGTCACCAATGACAAGTAGAAAAGTTGTACTCTCAACAAAGGAGGTGCACAATGGCGAGCTCTTCGCTGAATAGGGACCACGTCTGTCTAACTCTGTGCAGCACGCCAGACTGCCAAGTACCTGTGGGTGCTTAATAAATGCCTTTGAAGGATGATGAATGCCATCATTATTACATCTGCCATTATAGTTTTTAGTGAATGAACCTTCCTTATCAATCTTTATAACCACAATTTCAATAGTATGAATTCAGTCACCTCCCATACCAAGTGCTTTCTGAAATTTTAGTTCTCAAACCTTGTCAAGAAACAATGCATTTGATTTTTGCAATGTCACATGTCAGTATCAAAGCAAATTTAACTTCCATGCTATCTTCTCAAACAGTTATGCTATAATGTGGCTCATAAAGAATATAAAAGAATTGTTTTCCAGCTTGCAGTCTATAGTAATACTTGAATTTTTCACGAGTTATTGAAGACTCCTTTCAAAATGCTATTTGACATTAGCAATATATGATTTTGAAAACAAAGAGCCATTGTTTCTAGAAGTGGTTGCTAAAAAAGTAAATACTTGGATATTGCTTGTGAACTGCAACAATTTCCATTCTTTTCTTTTTTTAAACACTTACGACTTAAATCAAGGTGGGCACAAAATCTAAAAGCCTACAGATGTCTTTTAAAAGTGACTTCCTCAATTCTACTGGTCATTTATAACCCAGGTTACTTCTGTAGCCTTGAATTGAATTTAGCCTAAAGTTGAATGTAGGTCCCTTCTCTGTCCAGCCTGAATAATCTCTTTCTCCTCTGATACTATAAGATCTATTATTCCTAACACTCATTTGACAAAATTTGAAAATTCTTCCCCCCGCTTCCCTCACTCTTTTCTTCCTCCTCTTCCCTCCCTCCCTCCCTTCTTTCCCCAAACAAGGAGGCTACCGACTGTGTAAGCAGACATCAGGCTAAAAGTTCAGCCATACGAATGGGAATAAGCCAGCCCTGCTGGTAAAGCATACACAGTCTCACAGGGGAGATGGATCATCGCGACACAGTGAAATTCCACAGGAAGAGGCCCATCAAAGCAGGCTGAGCAGAGTCCCGGGGAACAGCCAGTGGTGTCACGAGTTTGTGGAGGAGCTAGGGGAGAAGGCGCACTTGAAGGAGGCCTTTGAGGATGCTAAACTATTTGACAGGTGGATGAAGTGGAGGAAAGGCATCCTAGGCAGAGAGGAAATTCTGGTTAACAGCCTGGAGAGAAAACAGTGCTACAGTGCACACAGAAATGATCAAGAGGCCCAGCTGGGCTCCCATGAGAAATGGGGCCAAAGGGGAGATTTGGTCAGACGATGAAGCGCTTTGCATCCCATCCTGAAAGTCTGGACTTGACTTGGTGCGTACCATACGCTGTGTGGTGCATAGCAGGTGCTTTGCTTGGTACAGACCCATATACTAGAGAGTTTGTAATAGGTGCTTTGCTTGGTACACACTTATTACTGGATGGCTCATAGTAGGGGCTTTGCTTGGTACCTACTCATATACTGGATGGCTCATTGTAGGGGCTTTGCTTGTACACACTCACCCACTGTGTAGCTCATAGCAGATGCTCACCATTCAAGACATTGGGGAGTCATCAAATAAAGTTAAACCTCACAGGGGCACAAATGGGGTAGATCCAGGCATTATAGCACTTGAAGCTTAAAGTCATTTAGGGGAGCACTTTAGGAAAATGAATTTTAAAGCATATGACCTGTGAACAGATGGAAAGGGTCCCATGCAAGTGAGTGGCCTTATGGCTTAGACTTCACTGGTCTCATTAGCCTCTGGGCATGGTTAATTCCACTCTGCAATAAGAAAAGCCAGTTGGGCATGAATAGGGTGGGTTAGGAAGGAGACCAGATCACCATCTTGTAGCATAGGTATTTCTCTTCTTGTATCATCATCTAAAGTGGCTTACGTATTTGTTTATCACCCTGACTATGTCGTAAATGTTGTGAAAGTGTTTATCTCCCTTTTATACCCTCTGCAAAAATCTAGCACAATGCTTTGCATTAATAATTGGTTAACTGTGATATTTGACATTGGATATCCCCATTAACAAACTCTGCCTGTCTCATTCTTGCTAAGAACATTAACCGAGCACTAATTATGTGCCAAACATTGGGAAGAGCACCCATTATGTGTCAAGGAAATGGAAATACGAAGGGCTTTCTCCCTTTCACCCTGCACTTCAGAAGCTCATAGCTCACAAGAAAGAAACGATGTTGTAATCATACTGAATATTTACTGAGTCCTTGCTGCAAACTAAAGTGGCTTGGATAACCTATCTCAGGTAAGTCTAACAATTCCACAGTCAGACAATATTATTACCCTCACTATAGAAATGAGGTCACACATACAGCTGGTAAGTGAGGGGGTATTATCAAAGCATAAGCCCAGAAAGTCTGACTGCAGAGTCCACATTCATAACCCCACATGATAGACCACCAGTATTTAACGGTAACATAAAAATATGGTTGCAGTGGAGGCAATAAGTTCTAGGACAGAAATAGGTACAAGGGGCACATCTGAGGAAGGGGCCAACTCCTGTGTGGTCGGGAAGGTTGCAAAGAGAAAGGTGTGAGCTGAGTCTTAACCAACCAGACTTCATCAAGCAGGTGAACAGGAGGAAAGAGCATTCCAGATAGAGGCACATTCAAAAACATGCTGGAAACCATGGCCTGCAGTTTCAAGCTATGGCAAAACCACCTTGACACGCCTTCGCTTGTATCTGTAAAGGAGAACAAACACAGCGCAGTGTAGTACCTTCCTTTTCGGAGCAAATCCTCAAAACTGTAATTAATGGCTCCAACTGCTGTAATAAGAAAGGGAACAGGATGGAAGCTTCCTTTGAGTATAATTCTTCAGGAGCCCAAATGAGGCTAACAAAAGAGAAATTAAACACAATGCTGTGTCATGGCACTTTGACATAAGTGTCGACTTAGAATTTCAAATAAAATTAGAAGATTCTTCTAATAATTATATAGGATGGCATATAAGGTCCAGGGGCAAGCGCATGTGGCAAGAAGTGACTAATCGTATTTTGCAAAAAGGCAACCGGAGCTGACCCTTCTCAGGATAATATTCCAGAGAAGTCAGAGAGGAGGAAAGGTTACCAGCAGTTAATGTTAAATAGTAATCCATCCACCACGCACCCCCCATCGCTCCTCCATATTCATAGGAAACCACCATCCATCCATATTCATTACCGTCCAAAGAGTCTAAAAGTAGCAAATGCAAGCTTGGAAGATTTCAATTCTAATAAAAGTGCTTCCGGTGACAAGCGCCATAGGCTTCCCCCACCAACCTCGAAATTAAACTAAACTAATAAAGGAAAATGGTAGGTGGTGAGGCTGGGATAAGCCCTGTCTTCTTCTTCTTCTTTGTCTTCTTTTTTTTTTTTTTTTTTAGATGGGGTTTCGCTCTTGTTGCCCAGGCTGAAGTGCAATGGTGTGATCTCAGCTCACTGCAACGTCTGTCTCCCAGGTTCAAGCGATTCTCTGGCCTCAGCCTCCCTAGTAGCTGGGATTACAGGCATGCGCCACCACACCTGGCTACAGATTGTGTATTTTTAGTAGAGATGAGATTTCACCATGTTGGTCAGGCTGGTTTCGAACTCCTGACCTTAGGTGATCTGCCCACCTCAGCCTCCCAAAGTGCTGGGATTACAGGCGTGAGCCATCATGCCCTGCTAAGCCCAGTCTTCTTAAAGCACCAAAGGGCGCCTTCCTTTATCAGGCATTTTCTAGGTGCCAGACATGTACCCAAGAGGCTCTAGGTGCAGGCCTGGGTGTCTTTGGAAACGCTTGGGGAACTGAGATTGGGACAAGTGCTTCCCACTCCACTAAAGGGTTCAGTAAAGTTTCTTAGGCCTGGGACTTCCTTGTAGAAAGGAAATTCTGCGGTCAGGTGTGGTGGCTCACACCTACACTTTGAGAGGCCGAGGCAGGTAGAGCATTCGAAGTCAGAAGTTCAAGACCAGCCTGGCCAACATGGTGAAACCGTGTCTCTACTAAAAATACAAAAATTAGCTGGGCGTGGTGGTGCATGCCTGTAATCCCAGCCACTTGGGAGGCTGAGGCAGGATGATCACTTGAACTTGGGAGGCGGAGGCTGCAGTGAGCTAAGATTGTGCCACTGTACTCCAGCCTGGGTGACAGAGCAAGACTCCGTCTCAAAAAAAAAAAAAAAAGGAAATTCTGCAAAGAATAGAACAAAGTTAAACTCTTCCACGAACAGAGTTGACTGGAACATCACTTCTGCCAGGCACCAGCAGGTTTCAGTTTTTCATTTTTTATCTGATTTAGGCTAATCAATGAGATTCTTCATCCTCCCCCATTTACTGCACACTAAATCTTCATAATAGCAGTCCCTGTAGGTATCACCTAAATTAGGAGACTTAGAGTTTGTCAAGGTGTTTACAAATACGTATCCATCTTGCATCCTTGAAACAACCTGCAGCCAAGTATGTGTATTTTGTGTATTGTGTATGTAAAAGGTATATATTATTATTTTTGGAGTCTTTTTCAATTTCATAGGAAAAGGAAATTAAGGCACAAAAAGTTAAGGAATTGGCCTAAAAAGTCACACTGCAGCTAGAGAATATCAGTTCAGGATTTTTGACCCCAGGGAAAGAGTGAGCTTCTAATTGCAGCAGGCAGAGGTTAGGGTTTGGGGGAGATCCTACCGACGGGCCAGAGGTAAAGTCTGAACTAAAGACCCTTAAAGCTCTTGCCACCCTAAGTTTTATAAGGATCTCAAAGGCCGTTATTCTGCTTGACTATGCCTCCTGGTCTTGCGGGCAGGTGGCAGGCACTGCTGAATAGTGGGAAGGGCAGGATCCTGGAGGCCCTGCACAGTTCTGCAATTCCATACAGAGAATACAGCCTTATGATGCCCCGGGGTTTTAGGGATATACATATATATGCGCGCGCCCCCCGCCCCCCACACGCACACAGAGCCATAGCTAGGCGTGGTGGAAGAGTGCACTGGGGACCCAGGACAATGACTTTTCTCCCCAAGAGGCGTTTGCCAGGGCGAAGCAGGCAAGAGCTCGCCCCTGTCCCCACTCCTGGATCCAGACGAACGAGGGAGACCTTAATTCACTTTACCCCGAAATGAACCCCACCCCCAGCGCAGAGTGGGTGGAAAGGTAGGAAGTTGAGACAGCCGATGACTGCTCCTGGAGATAAGCAGAGGTAGTGGCACCGGCAGATCTTGATCTGGCTACCGGCTCCCTGGTCGTCTCCTCCGCGGTCAGGCGCATCCTGTGGCGCCCAGACTGCCGCGTCCCCAACCGCGAGCGCTCGCCTGCGCCGGGCCGGGCGCCCGAGATTCGGGAGAGATTAGGGGCCCACAAAGCAGAAGAGCAGATTCAGAAAGGAAAAAAAAAAAAAAAAGCGAGAAGTGCGAGAAAAATATACTGAATTCAGCTAAACACACGGCAGATGAAAAAATACCTTGCTCAGAAGCCAAAACCGAGCTCCCGAGCCGTGAGACACTGGTGCGCCCCCGCCAGGCATGCAGGCCGGGTGTTAGGGGGCAACCTCGAGGCCTGCTGGTGGCTTCGACCCCAGGGCGGACCTGCGCCCACCCTCAGCCCCTGCAACTGCGGGTCAGGAGAAAGGGACCTGCCATGGGGAAGAAAGCCGAATCTTCTCCAATTAGGCTTCTCCTTAAAGAGAAAAAGTAGGTGGTTGGGCAACCTAATCCAATCTGGGACTCTGGACTTGTGCTTGGGCACTTCTGGCAGCCGGCCGGAGCGTGTGGGTTCGGAGCTCCCAGCGCTGGCCCCGCGCAGCCCCTCGAAGCCACCAGTAAACCCGCAGGGCGCCTTGGCGCAGGCTCGCGTTGGCAGAGCTGGCCTGGGAAGCGAAACTCCCTCCTGTCCGGATGACCAGGCCTCTTCAGGGTCCTGGCTCAGGCTGCCAGTGTGGGACAGAGCTTCATGAAGGGACACAGAAACGGAGACAGGCTCTGGGCGGCGCCGCCGGGTTGTGGCGTTTCTGTGCCCCGGGGAGGGCGCACCACCCCTGCCTATGCGGAGCGATCCGGACGCTGCAGGGGTGACGCGAGACAGCGCCCTGGTCCCCTCTGCCTCTCCCGCTCTGACCTCCTTTGGTTTTTAAAATTATTACTGTTGTTACTGTTGTAGGTAAATTTTTCACAGCTACGAAGTGAGAGGAAAATTCCGAAGGCAGTCGTCACTGGACCCCTTCCCCCTCCCACTCCCCCCTCCCCCCTCCCCCTACACCAGCCTTTCCTTTCCGACCCTCCTTCCCCGGGAGACCAGGAAAACGTTGACGCTTCCGGTCCCCTTTCCCCCTCCGCCACAGGGTTGCAAGGGCAAGGAGTGTTCTCCAGATAACCAGCAGCAGGTGTCTGGAGGAGAGGGGGCCTAATGCAGGTCCCCACCCCCTCCCCTTTCGGATGCCACCAAAGCCTCCATAGCTAGGGCGCGTCTTCCTGGATCTTCTTTCAGTTTCCCGGGCCCTGCAGACCAGGACAGAGACTTTCCAGCTGTCCTGGAGCATTTTTCTTTTTTTTTTTTTTAAGTGAGCTCAGTTGCTGCAGTGACATAAAAGCCCCCTTTAATTTACAAATAGATTCATACAACTGCAAGAACTTGGATTTGTTCTGAGGTTCTTGGTACTTTAATGACAGAATGCCCAATAGGTAAATCAAATTAACAAAACCCTGCTAACACGAATAGTGCCATCAAATAAAATTGTGCAACTGACAGTAATTAAAAGATTTAGAATAAGTAAATATGCATTGTATATTTCAGGCAGATGACCACGTCCTGAGACACAATGTTCCATGTGACTAGCAGTGCCTTTCAGTCAGCACAGTGAGGGCATATCCCCGTTTGGTGAGCCGGCCAAAAGTCTAAGTAGAGACCCTCCGTGAACAGGAAGCTTGGAGAGGCTGGCCTTCGTGACTCCCTCTACAGGCCCTGGGAAAAACATCAAAGGCCAGAATTCAACCCCCTCATTACAAAATGGTTAAACCAAGACTCTTGGGTTGTGACTAAGCCAGAGATTGACCCAGTGCTCCAGACAGTTACACAGTCGTTTGCAGCACAAAAACACAATGTCCTACCTGTGCGAGATATGCTTCTTCTCAGTCCCATTCTACAGATGGAAAAAACTGAGGCCAAGAAAGAGTCAGTGACCACACCAAGCACTTCTCCTAGGAAATGGCAGAACTGGAACACTACAGATAACACAGCACCTCTTCTGCACCCACTGCAGATCTGAGAAATCCTCTCAATTCTTCCCATCCACTTGGGTTGGTTTTCCAGTTGGGTATCCTTCTGCCCAGACACCTGAATCCCAACCGTCATCCCTGTGGAATTTAAAAGTGGATTTTCTGAACCTTTGATTAGAATATATAGTTTTTAGTTTCGGGATGGTTGGGTTTTTCGTGGTTTTTTTCATTTGTTTCTTTTGGTTTTGTTGTTTTTGCTGTCTCATCTCCCAAGAGAAAAACAGCTCCAGGACAGGAAGGACTCCCTCGAGAGGCACCTCGGAGGGATGCGGTTAAGCCAGCAGGTGTGCGGGTCTTGGCATTCAAGGCAAGCCGCAGTTCTGGATCTAATGGGTTTTATTGTTTTAAGAGGTACAAGTTCACAGCTTCCTGCATGGAAGCCTCTTCATTTTCTTGGAGCCAAGCTTAAATGCCTTTAAAATCTTGGCCTGCCGTTATCCTGTAGCTGTTAATTAAGCTTTGAAAACTTTACATTATGTTTACAGTGCACTGTGCGAATTGCAAAATAAATTAGAACCCGAGGCAAAGAAATTGGAGTTTTCAATAAATGGAACAAAAACCGGAGAGAGTTGCTTCTTAGATAATGTGAGACTCACCATTTCTCACTCTGATATTTCTTTCTAAGAGGGAAAATGGACTTTAAAAAAAAAATAAACTTTTGCTTTAAAATGTAACACCTACGGATTCGTGGTTTTCCCTCTGCATGGCAGTCTTAGTTGAATAGTTCTGCAAAGACAAGGGAGTGGTGAAGAAATAAGGAGAGAGTAAGTGAATTGTGTGAGAAAGGCATTTCTTTGCAACTTAGGCAACCAAAAATACAAGACGGCATTAACCATTCACATAGTTAAAAGCAATGACAGAAAACAAAATTACAATATGGTTTAATCTGTGTCCTAAAGAAGATCCCAGGTAAATTTTATATTTGCTTTTGATTTTTTTTTAAGCAACCTGTGCTAAATTCAGGAGACCAAAAATAGCTTTAAAAGAAGGGCATAAATAAAAACCCTACACAAGGAAAAACAGCTGATGTTTTCCAAACCTCTAGCCCAGAAGATACTCTTCAGGTATATTCTTCAGAACATGAATACTCAATTTTCAAAACAAGGTGTGTATGCTTTCTTCCTTCCGTAAATTCCACATTTGGAAAAAAGTGAACTTAGGAGAGTTTGAAAAATGACCCTGAAAATTATTGTTGTAAAACTGAGCAAATACGTAAGCTTTAATGAACAGAAGAAGCAGGAGGCCCTGTGTTTGCATCAGATACATTAATTTTGTTTAGAAATTCTGCCAAACGGATCATTCACAGCGATTCAGTTCTTAAAGTTTTAAGAGAATGAAGAGCAATCTTCAATCTGACTTCTTGAAATATTTGATAATTTGTTTTAAAATTAGGGATTTGCTTTCTGCTTCTCCAAACAGATGCAAAACTGATACAAATTTTAATCATGCTGGCAGTCCAAGTATACTATTTATTCTTATAAAACTCTAAGTGAAGAAAAAATAGAAAGGAAAAGAAAGACAAAAGAAATTGAATAGGAAGTGTCTCCTAAAACATACCTGGTTTAAATCTACATTCATACAGTAAGTTTCCTAGAATAATCTCTTAGGGATAGTTGCTAACAATGTGACAGCTATCTAACTACCCCCAGAAAAATAGCCCTATTGCATTTTCTAATTTTAAAAAATCTAGTATTTAGAAACCTTTCTAAGAATTTTAAGCAATAGGATATAGATAATGAAGAACTATAGATGACACATAATAGTTCAGTGATTAGACGTTTTGAAGACTATTGCCCCATCTGCTCAACACCAAAAAAAAAAAAAAAAAAAATTAAATTAATGGAAATGAAGATGACAAAGGCCTGAGCCATATATGGGCTTTGTGAATAGAAGATAAAGAGATTATAATGCCTGCTCCTTCCTTCCTTCCTTCCTTCCTTCCTTCCTTCCTTCCTTCCTTCCTTCCTTCCTTCCTTCCTTCCTCCATTCCCTTCCCTCCCCTTCCTTCCTTCCTTCTTCCCTTCCCTCCCTCCTTCATTCTTTCCCTCTCTCCTTGCTTCCTTCTTTCCTTTTCTTCTTTTTTTCTCTTTCTTTTTCATATGTCTTTATTATTTTTCTTTTAAACGATCCTCTTTATTTGAAGGATAGCATAGGAGAAGTTGCAAAAAGCCGAGTCTGTAGCCAAAAAACTTGAAGCCTCACTAGTTGTGTTTCTAATTGGGTGACCTTGGCTGGTCTATTTGCTGAGCCTGACTTCATTTCCTCATATAGATGTGGATATGGATATGGGCATGGAAAAAGATGAAGACACAGGAATAAAAATAGGTATGGATGCAGATCTAGGTATAGATATAGGTATAGGTATAAGTGTGAATATAGATATAGAAAAAGATATAGATATGGAAATCTGGACACAGCTATAGAAACAGAAAAGAGATAAAGATAGATATGGAAAAGCTATAGACGTGGAAATAGATACAAATATATTATAGATGAGGTGGGATTGGTGGTAATGATATTTACCTGGCCTACTTCACAGGCTCAATGGCAAACAGATGAAAGAATGCTTGCTATTGTTTTTTCGTAAATTGAAAGTGTGAAAAATATCAAGATCACCTCCACTTGAACAGTGCCTAGTGCTTTTTCAAAGAATTTAGCAATTTGAATGCTATGTGAGTAAGAGAGCTTGGGGAGAAAGTGTCGTAATTGGAGTTTGCTCCTGCATTCATTCTTCTACAGTTATTCACCCCACAGCCACTTATTGAGTGCTCAGTAGCTAGAGAAGAGAGTTGGTTTTTCTCAGCCTGCTTTTAAGCATAATTTCTAATGATCAGAACAGTAAATAGCATTCATTAAGTACCTTCTCTAGGCCAGACACCGTAGATTGCAAGATGCCTCACACTCATTGAGCACCCATCGTATCCACACCAGAAAACTAGATAATGTTCTCTCCTTTTGGCTGATAAGGAAACTGAGCCACCGAGAGTGGTGAGGAGCAGGTAGTGAGTTCCACAGCTGGTTAGAGGAAGATCTGGATGTGAAAGCGCGATCCCCATGGCTTTTAAGAAAACAATCATAGAACACAAAAACGTAGGTGCCTTCATTTGTCCGCAGGCAGGTATTTCTCCAGGCAGGGACATTTGTCCAGCCAACAATTCCTAGACTGTGCAAAGCACTGATATTTCACTGGCAGAGGTAAGGAAACACAGAGGCCCTTCAGGACAAGGATATTCTAGCAATAGTGTTATTCCAGGTATGAGCACCTCTGAGCACAGTCAAAGGGGAAATAGCCATGCATGCCCACCTGGCCTTGAATCACTTGTGTGGAGCAGAGTCATTGCCTTAGTGCCTGCTCCACACCAGGCAGGTGGCATGGATTATTCGGCCCCACCCTTCCAGCTGAAAGGTGAAGAAATTGAGAGCCAGAGACTTTTAGTTGGCCAGGATCATTTAGCAGACAGGCATAGAAGTCTTCAATGAGTTCTGAGAGCGGTGATGGTACATTTCACTGAGCACAAGCACAAATTGGAAGGGTGGAGGAGGGTTCAATTTTGCTAGGATTAGAATCATGAGTTGCCTGGCAGGACGAAATCCACACTCCCAAAGCTCCTTGGTCTCTGATTTCACAAGCACCCTCATGTAGGCTTGGAAATGGAGCACATATACTCTGATTTCCTTGCTACAGAGTTAATGTATGCATATCTCTCTGTCCTGGGATACCAGCAGCACCCACATAAATCTGTCTGCTCTGCTAACAGTGCAGCGCTGGGTCTGTTTGTCTTCCGGACTTTATGTCTCCCAGTTCTTTCTGTCCCATGGTGACAGTACATCTTCTGCAGTTCTCCTGCGTACCCTGCAGCACCAAGCAGTGATTTCTGTCTAGCTTTTGCATTTGCACGATGGCTATAAAAATGTGCATGACCTGTTGACTTGGGTCTTTTGACCTTTGACACATGCACAGCCTTGAATATTTAGAAGGAATAAGAAACATTTCCAGTTCCCCATTAACAGGCAGAGGCTGAGTAAAAATGAAATGCCCAAGAACCCTGTTACTATCAGTATTGGTTAACCCATGCATGACTTTCTTCCCACCCCAAAGTTATTTGGACCTACCCATCCAGAATTTGAATGAATGTCCATGCTTGTTTTGAACTGCAAGCTAAAAAAGTACACCCAGGCCAGGCACGGTGTCTCTGTAATCCCAGCACTTCGGGAGACCGAGGCGGATGGATCACTTGAGGTCAGGAGTTTGAGATCAGCCTGGCCAACATGGTGAAATCCATTTCTACTAAAAATACAAAAAAAAAAGAAAAATTAGCTGGGTGCAGTGGCGCATGCCTGTAATCCAAGCTACTTGGGAGGCTGAGGCAGGAGAATCGCTTGAACCCAGGAGGCAGAGGTTGCAGTGAGCCAAGATTGTGCCACTGCACTTCAGCCTGGGTGACAGAGTGGGACTCCATCTCAAAAAAAATAAAAAAAGAAAAAAGAAAGGAGAGGAGAGGAGAGGAGACCCAGCCCAGCCTCTAACTCTCTAAGGCTCTTTGAATAAGATACTTGCCCTCATTTTCTCACCTTTGTAGTGGGATATTAAACCTGCCCTGCCAATATTCATAGTGATGGTGGTGATAAAGATGAAGATGGTGGCTAGCACCTATTGGGTGTTTATGTTTATTTTGTGCTATTTCAGTCTTTACATATTTACATGTAATTCTCATCATTACCCTATGAGGTAGAACTTCAGCTTACAAAAGAGGAAACTGAATCACAGAGAAGTCAAGTCACAGAGCCTGCAAAGGGCAAAAGCCGTGGATTTCATTCTAGGTGGGTCTCTCTCTGAGCCTTTGTGGGTCAAATCAGAGAGTATATGCAGAAATGCCTTGACAGGCTGGAAAAATGCAACCAAGCCCTGAGGGTTACAAAACATGTTTACTTTTTTGTTGTTAAGTTAAAATGTGACACTTTGGTTTGGCCTGGGGAGCTGATTTTTGTCAGCGTTGCCAGTCTGGGTCTTGTGAATTAGAAATCTCCAAGTTCCTTTCACCTCTGAGGTTCTAAGCTTCTGTATAAGAAAATGCTGTTATTGGTCCCTCCAGTAACAGGGAAGGCAGAAAGAGGGTTGGAAAAAACTGAAATTATCTTTCAGACCATAAAGGACTTATTTGGGGCATTGATGCTAGAGTTTACTAACTATATTGGGAGCCCTAATGCTGCTTCCAAAAATGTCTTTCTGGTTCCCAGGAGTCAAATGCCAATTCCTGAAACAGCACAGCTCCGCCTCGGCACTGACTGTGACACTGTAGCCACGGTGACCTTGGACGAGGACATGTCTCCTCTCTCCCCTTAGCCTCAGGCCCCTTATCTCTAAAGTGAGAATCTAAAATTACCCATCATGCCAGCCTCACCGGATTGGATTCAGGACCCAGTGAAGTAGCAGATGGGCGAGGACTCACCAAACCAGAGAGCATCCGAAACATTTGATAGATTCATATGTTCATTATTTGTTCTCGGCCTGTCTTTGGGCTCTCTTCACATTCCCATTGTCCTCTTTTCTCTGATTCTCTATGAATTTCTTTTAGATACTAGATGCCAAAAATAAGGGTTTATGTTTGGACAGAGAATTTTTTTGTTTGTTTTAAGGACACCTTCCTCCTCTTGCTCTCTGTTGATGTTGGTCAGGTCATTCTTAAAATTGAGTCTTCCTACATATCTCCTCATTTCCTATTAACAGTACACCTGCCAACCACCCCACCACTGCTACCCTCTGTCTTTGCACCTTTCAGAACAGAGCTGGAATTAGAAAAGTTCCAAAAGACAAGAGTGCATGCTTTCTTTCAGTGGCTAGTTTTGTATTCTTGATTACAATCCCACTGTGTTTCCGTGAAAAACAGCATTATCAGCCATCTGCACAGGGGGGAAAAAAAACTGAGTAGTCTATCACTTTTAGGTTTTAGGGTAATAGCGGCTTTTACCTTCTTACTTTGATTCATTACCTTTGCAAAAGCGTAAATCTGTCATTTTGGCACTAACTTCTATCATATGCATATTAATAAAGAATAATAATCACAACATCAGTGATTTGGGATTTTATAACTGAGTTATTTTCTTTAAGTGCCAGGGCAGAGTTGGCTACAAAGTAGCACAAATATTGCAAAGGATTTTTCCTTAGAAATGGATTTCTGAACTTTACAAATATTATTTTTGGGTAAAAGGGAGCTTGCTTCAAAGAAGTTGGCTTTTCTAAACCCAAAATTGTTTCTCTTAATACTTCTGTTTCCTCCTTTTCTGGTAGCCTTTATGAACGCAAGAACTATCTGCTTAGGATGGAAGCAGTTCTTCTCCAGAACGTAATTAGCCAGACACTGACTACAGGTCACATTTTACAAAACAGGCCTGTTTCTTTTCATTTAACATGCTTACAAGGTACCTACAAAGTGCCCTGCAATAAACTAAGATTTATGGAGGCAAAGCTCTTGCTTCTGGTGTGTTATGGTGCAAAATCATTTCAAGAGTACTACTCTTAAAATTTGTTTAATAATATGTATGAGTCTTTTTCTCAGGGCAATAAAACAATGTTTCATTAATGATAGAGACAAATTAGTGTGTGTGATCCCAGTAATTTTCACTTTAAACATTAGGCCTTCTCTTACAGAACATTTTCACAGCAAGTTGATCACAATTTGACATGCATACAATTTAGTAAGATTGATTCATTATACAATTTTAAAAATTCTTGAATTGCAATTGTCAAATAATGATTGTTCAGCTAAGGAGTTCTGAGAGTAGCCTTGTAAATCTTCCCTACTGAATAAACTTGCAAAAATTTCAAAGCAAAACAAAGAAACCATTTGGCCCTAAAAGCAATGGTGATTGTAGGGAGTTAATGTAAACTCAGCATGAAGGAGTTACACTGAATACTGATCCTACTCATCATGAAAACCAAAAAATATGAATTAATTTGTCTTTCATGCATAAAGGGGTGATGAAAGGATAGAGTCAGGGCAAAAGAAATTAATATTTGCTGAATGCCTGCTATGTACATTTGGGATGAAGCATTTTCATTATTTGTCAGCTGTTTACCAAGCAAATAACCATCCCTGTTATACAGAGGAAAGGAATACTAACTCAGAGAGGTTAAGCTACTTGTTTAAGGTCACACAGCAATCAGCAGCCGAGTTGTTCATCAGACATGAATCACTCTGACCCCAAAGCTTGTAGTTATCCTCCCTTTTCCACCCCATGCTGCGGCTTATCCTAAGTCAACTTTATTTTACTTTTCTAGTTATGATCACAGTAACATCAATGCATGATCGTAGTAGAAAACTGACCCAAAAAAAAAGGCAACCCCATAATCCCACAATCCCAATAGCCACCCACAATCCCAATAGCCATCAATAGTCACTTGTCTTCACAGTCTTTCTTCGATGCACTGTTATCACCATAATCACAGTGCGTGGAAGAATGAGGGTGAATTTACTCACAAAGCCTCCAGATAACCATAATCATCTGTTGTCTACAATTTTAAATAAAGAATTGCACATGTTAAGTTTTAAATCTCCAGACTTAATGGAGCAGCAGAGTAGAAAGCCCATTTGAAATCCTAAAACAGGTGGGCTCTGAAGGGCTGCAGCAGCTCTGTCTTCACAGCCTGGGCCATGCGGTTCCTTCTGGGTCTCTCTCCTGCTCATCCTATTCTATTTTTTTCGCGATGCACCACCTACACCCCTAACATTTCACTGACAATCCTCTGCCTTTTTTCCCCCAAACACAATGGAAAGTTAATTGAATGTTTTATGCCTTCGAACTATCAAAGAAATGAAAAGAACGTAGGTTTCAACTATATTTCAATAATAAGTGCATTAATTTTTACCTTTTAACTGACACTTGTACTAATTTCCTTAAATGCTCTCTCTGGTTCTTTTTTGATCTGTCTGGCTTTGTTGGGCTGATGATGAAGGCTTACTTCAAATGCAAAAAGATTAGGTCTCTTTTCCTTAATAGCACAATTACAGATTGTATGATGTCTCCATCATGAAAGAGAACAGGGACAGACTTACAAAGTCACACGAGTTTATTACAAAAGTGGCAGTAATAATTTTAATTAGTTTACTTTACAAAAGATATCAAAATTGCCCTAATTGTCTAATGGCATTTAGGAATTGTTGTGGGTAAAATGGGAGAAAAGCATTTAGTAGGGGATCCCCCCCTTTAATTTGATTTGGGTCATTGTTTTAGAAAAGTATTGTGATACATTATAACTTTGAACCCCAATTTTATAGAACCCAGGTATATGAAAGTCTGCGGGAATGCAGAATAAGTTTCTCCACATAATATTCAAAATCAACTAGCAACAATAACTCTAAGTACTATTTGTGGCTTACTATTTAAAGCCCAGGAAAAACAAAGAATAAACTCTTTTAATTTTGTCAAACACGTACAATGTTTAAATTCAGCAGTGACTACAGTTCAAAAGACCAGATGTTCTTGTGTATTTATATAATGATTTTGTACAATAGTTTACCACTGGCAAAAAAAAAAAAAAAAAAATCAAAGCATATTGTTGTATTTGGCATTTCTGTGCTTGACAAAAAAAATCTAGAGATTGAATATATTGAATTAATTCTAATTTTATTTAATTCTAATTTTATTGAAGCCAAAGAGAGAGAGAAATAAATGGAGAGATAGTCATATTAGTCTTACACTAAATTAAGTCGAAGAATAAGAAGCAACATTGATCTGAGTATAAAAAGCCTCAACTCTAATGCATTTAGGTTAACGGAGGAGAAGCTGAAGCGGTTTGACCCACTGTCAGTCTATTTTAAGAAGAACATTTGTTAAATTGTAATGAAAAATGTTGCACTTAAACTCTGGCAAAGAGACAGTTAGTACCTCCCCCCAACTCTACCATGACACAAAAAAAAAAAGAAAAGAAAAAAGAAAAAAAAAAAGCCTCAATTTAAAAGTAAAAAAAAAAAAAAAAAAAAAAAAACTCTGAGGAATATACACTTTAAAAATATCAAAAACAATCTTCTGGAAGATGCTATATTGTAATAAGAGTAGGAGCTTCCAAGAAAATTACCTAAAAGTAAGGAGTTCCTGGTTTATATTATATATGGATACCCAGGTAGGAAATTACACAGGTTCCCGTAATGAAGGGCTTTTCTGACAGTAAATTTATTAACTGAAAAAAAAAAAAAAATAGACCCTTTCAATAAAAGCTACTCACCTAAAGGGAATGATTTGGGAATATAATAATAGAATGAGTGTTCTATAATACAGTGCATTTAAAAGATTCTTACATTTATATCTTTCTAATTCTTTGTTCACATGGATGAGTGTGGAAAATTTTATTGAGAGGTGGAGACTGATATAAATGAATATTACATCTTGAAAGGAGAGTGAAAACTTCTTCTCATTTCATGTTATACAGACTAAGTAACCATTTTTTTCTCATAGACCCAGAAAAGAAACATTTGCTTTTACTTGAGAGATATTAATATAAGAAATAAAGGCTCAAAGCAGCTATTTAATTGAAATAATAGCCACAGAAAATTGCCCTTCTCTTGAGTCCATAGTGCCCATGTCAAGGAGCAGACAGGCGGGGCTGCTGGTCTGCTCGCGGGAGAAAACTCCCCTTTGAGTTAGCATTTTCGGCCACGGTCTGGTAAGTTGGACATTCCCCTCGTCAGTTCTACGGAACGGTTTCGGAACGGGCTCTTTCTCTCTGCTGCTTTGGTTCTTAGGTGCTGATTTTAGTTTCCATCAATGCTGTGTGGCGATCACTGTCATCCTCCAACACTGCAGACGGTGATGACACCCCATCAAGACCAGGGTTACGTGATCCTCGGCCACTGCCGTGACCTACCTGCTGGGTACAAGGGAGGCTCAGTAAATAGCTGCCAATTAAATAACTGTATGCACTACAAGGAAAGAGGTGAGCTATGCATCATCCTATCTAGAAAATGTACTTCTCTAAAAATACTATGCATAAAATTAAAAGAAATGCGCTTCCTGGGATAGGTGAAATGAAATTCCATTTGAAAACCCGTTTCAGCGTTTCAGTACAATGAAGAACAAACTGGCCTTCTTCCCTGGCCTCATGAAGTCTCGCATGGGTCCCCCAGAGACGGTGTAACCCTGCAAGCACTTCGGTGACCCTGGACACTCGCTGGCTCACCCTTTCCTGAGTTAATAACTGCTCCAGCGACGTGCCTGTTCACACGAGCGCACTGTTCCGTTAGCAGTTTGCGCTTGCTGGGAAAAGATGGTGAGGCAACTTAGTCCTTGCCAAAATTTCAAATGTGTGACACCGCAGGAAAGACACCGTCAGGAGCAGTTGCTAATTTATTTTAAGTGCCCCCTGAGTTTTTAATTTATCTGGAAAAAATAAATAGATAAATCCGAGGCTCTCCCTGCCAACCCAGCCCAGCACCGGGTCTGCCAGTGGCGGTGGAGGTTTGCGGGTGACAGCTACTGCCGCCAGGGAGAGGTGTCAGAGTGCTCAGCCAATAACGCAGGGTGAGCGCTGACTATTCCTGGTTGCATCAGAATCGGATAGATCACATTTGTATAGAGCTGACCTTTCCTTTTCCTGAATTGGCTGCCGACACACATGCTAAATATTTTTTTTTTTTTTCTCCAGATAGTCTGCAATTCCAAACAGTGCTGCAGACTTCTCCAAGCCCGGAGTCAGTGTAAGTTTGGAATGCAATCAGTCTAGTTTAGAAATTCATTATCCAAAGTGAGGAGCCCAGCGAATATTATAGTTTCATAAATATGCAGATTTTGTTTATTTAAACATTTTTTTATTACACTTTGTGTTTTCCTAAATTGGGTCATCATTTTAATATAATTGGAATCCGATGTGTGTCCTGTTTTCCTTAAAAGCCATCTGGTTCATTTTCGACTTTCAGAAACCAGATTATTTGTGGTAATATCAGGCCTTGCTCATGGCTCCTTTTGAGTCAACGCGTGGCTTTGGGGTGTGGGACCAAGGAAGTCCAAGGATGCTTTGGGAAGGCTGGCTGCTCCCCACTTTCATGACAGGTTTCCAAGCTGGACAGCTAAGATGGGACTCAGGCCAGGAAAATCCATGGGGAACTAGAGAAGGCAGCATTCAACTGAAGAGAATAAATGAATACAGTCCACTTAATCTTGGATGAAGAGCAGTTGACCCACAATTAGACTGTGGTTAAGAACACAAAGTCCAGTTCTGACATCTTACTCTCTAACCAGATCGAATGCTCCCTGAGGGCAGGAAGCTTATACTCTGAATAGCTCCAATTTCATAGGACTGAGCACCAGGTAGATGCTGAAGATATATTTGTTGATTGATGATGATTCCAGAAACACAAATCATAACAAAGTAGTGTGGTGTGTTCATTATCTATTGATGCATAACAAATTATTCCAAAACTGAGCAACTGGAAATGACACTTGTGTTATCTATAATACACTTGTATTTCTATAGGGTCAGAAATGCAGGCATGGCTTGGCTGGATCCCCCCACTCAGGGCCTCTGCAAATGCTATGGGTCTCCCTCAGCACCTTGCCCCCATGGCCTTTCTGTAGCTCTGTAGAGCAGCTCACGATATGGCACTCACTTCACGTGAATGAGCAAGCAGTGGTCAGGAGAAAGTGTGAGTGAGACAGACGAGATAGTCTTCTGCAATGCGCTCTCAGACATAATATCCCAGCACCTTCTCTGTATGATACTGATGAGATAAGAGTCACTACAGACAACCCACCCTCCACCGAAGGGCATCACTCAGGAACAGCAGTCATTGGGAGACATGTCTGAAGCTCCTGGTCTAGCACCTGTGTGTATATTTCCATGCAGGAGGTCAGGTTTTGATCATGAATTCATTGAAATAAGCCGAGCTTATATTGGTAACAAGAAATTAAACTGAAATGATTTTCTACATTGTATCCCCTTCAAAATGCTTTTGGTATCATTCCCTTATTCAGAGATATGGTGGAAAACGAAGCCAACATTTCTTCCAAAGCCCACCAGCAAGATTTTTTTTAAAAATTACAAATATAATTTGTGCAGCATTCCTTTGACCAACAAATATTTATTAAACTCATCCCAGGAGAGGAGCAGAATCTTGTCTTAGTTAACTGCCACTGGCTCTGCTTTTAGGTTGACTAAGCTCAAACCCACTCTGATGCCAGCCAGTCACATGTCCCCAGGCAAGTTTCTCCCTCTCTTGCTCAGTTTGCTCACTTGTAAATGAAGATCACAATAGTACCTCCCTTAAAGGGCAGTTGTCAAAATGAGATGAGCAAATAGTGTGTTTTTCGAACCATACATCACAACCCATTCATGAATCTAAAGTCAATTTAATGCAAGTTTTGGCAAACTCTTTTTGTAAAGGGCCAGAGTATTTTAGACTTTGCCTCCATGATGGTCTCTGTTGCAATTCTGCTTTTGTAATGCAAAAGCACCCATAGCTAATGCCTAAACAAATGAGTATGGTATGGCTGTATTCCAATAAAACTTTATTAACAGAAACAGGTGGCAAACTGGATTTGGTCCAAGGGCCATAGTTTGATGACCCCTGGTTTGCTGGATTGCAATTAGCATTTTTTTAAAAAATTAAATAGAATAAAAGATAGCAATGTGTACTGCACATAGGAAAGATGAGAATATTGTCTTGAAATTTTGGTTTCAGCATTAGTATAGCTATAGATATGCCTATGGAGATATATATATACACACACACACACACACATTTATATACACATACAGATACATGTATATCATTTACCAGATTGAAATGTAAAATGTATTTGTTTTCAGTTTATCTTTTTTTAAAAAGGAACAAGAAAGCCACTAAGTTAATGCATGTAATGCACTTTATATGGCACCTGGCCCATAGCAAATGCTAAATAAATGCGAGCTACCATTAAAACTTCCTGCTAGATGCAATGCGGATCATACAGAAACGAGCTGCAGCCATGTCTACACCGAGACATACTCAGAAAGAAATCAATACCTCTAGGCAGACCAGCCCCCCAGGAGGCTAACTGTAAGGCGGTCCAGTGGAAGAGTGGGATGGGAACATTTGTAGCACTGAGATGACATAAATAGTGGTGACTGTCTATCACAGCTGGAGAGTGTCTTAGAGAAGGACCAGGTTTTCCTGACTGAGAAAGAGGTGGACCCCAAATTGGGTTTGAAAGATTGGAAGGATTGGGATGTTTAGACCTGGAAATGTGGTAAAATTAGTTGGCTGAAGTCAGTTTAATTCTCTGTGGGAATTGTGCTTATCAAAGCATTTCCACATACATCAACAAATATTTACCGAGTGACACTTATGTGTCAGGCACTCTTCTAACACTAGAGATATAGTAGTAACTGCAACAAAATCCTGACACCATGGAGTTTACATCCCAGTGGGAGAGACATAAGAAAAGAAGCGTGTGCGCGCGCGCGCGTGTGTGTGTGTGTGTAAATAGAATAGGGTTAGAAAAGAGTGGTGGGGCTATGGGGGGACATTTGAGAGAGATGTGTTTGAAGCAAAGGAGTTAACCTCTGAATTACCGGAGGGACAGGATTTCAGGTAGGGAACAGCCCATGCAAAGGCTCTGAGGCGGGTACATATTTGATGTGAATGGAAACAACAGGGTTCTGCCACCCAATCCTGGGTGAAAACTCAAAGGTGGGAGTTAGGGCCTTTGACTTCCAGAATCAAGCAGTCTACCTTGGAACGATGGCTTGTAACCTCTCTCTGTTCTTAGTCAAGGTCAAGGATTTACACCCATTGTCTGGACTGCTGGGTAGGCAGCCTGAAGAAAGGGAAGAAATGTAGACCAGATCAACAACCTTGCTTTTCCTTTGCTTCTACTCTAGGAACCATGATGACAGACGATTAAATAAATAAACATGGAAATACTGGCTATAGATTTTAGACCAATATATCCCTCCATGCAGAAGCAGATTGAGAGTATCGTAGAAGAATCTTTTCTGTATCCTTGTGGACATCTCAGAATTATGTGATTTTTCTTTTCTTTCTGCTTTTCAGGATGATTTACGGAAGCTTCTTTTTTCTTAAAATAAAATAACTGTGTGTCTTGATAATTAACACTTGTACCATAGGTGGTGTTCGTGTTTTTTTCCTCATCCACCTCATTAATATCTGAATATGCTTTAACTTGAGTGATACATTTTGAGAATTTCAGGGAGAGCTGGAATTCTATTTGGAATCTCCCCTTCTTCTCATGTTGCTTTTCCCTAGTACCATGCTCAAACACACAGGTACATACATGTGCACTCAGGCCCATGTACTCAAGTATGTATACGCATGTCTGGTCATGAGGCCTCTCTTTGCACCCATCTTTGTCCCACTAAGTGATACACAGTGGAGAGTCACATAGTGTTAATGCCTAAAAGGAAACAAAGTATTTTGTCTGTCAATCAACCAACTATGACCCAGGGCCTACCATGTACCAGGTAAAACCCCTACTTTTAGGAAATTCACAACCTGACAGGGCAGTCCAGGCTAGAAGGGATATTGGACAGTCTTCCTTGGGCTTCAGCAGTTTATATGTTTCTTGGGAAGTGTGTCAGCATGTAGGACTCTTGAGTAACATCACAAATCTGAAACTCCTGTTTATTGAGCATCTACTATGTTCAGTCAAGGTCTCAGATACTTCCTATTCGTTATCTCAGTTAACCCTCCACAGCCCATGATACCAGCACTCTGATCCCATTCTAGAGACGGGAAGACAAGGAGTCAAGGCTTGATTTTTTGACTACTTATTGTCCTTGGTTTATGCAGCATACAGATTAGGAGATGGGGTGCTGGAGCCAGCCTGATTTTGAATTTTAACTCTTGAACTTTCTCTTTATGTGACCTCAACAAATTGCTTAACTTAGTTTCTTCATCTGTAAAGTTGGTATAAAAGTACCTAACAAGGCAGAAACTACTAGTTACCTATGCAGTATACACCCACTAATCATTCTCACTGAATGAACCCTGGTATTACTGAGAATAGCAATGTGCCCATCCAAATACTACTTTTCTCAGCCTCTCTTGCAGACAGGGATGGCCAAAGAGATTTAGATGCACAGCATCCAAAGGAGCTTCTGGGAAAAACTTTTAAAGAGAGTCAACTAGTCTTGGAGATTGACCCCCGTATCTCAGTCCTATTCCCCTTTTGCTGCTTAGAATGTTGGCATGACGGCTAAGGGATGCAGTAGCCAATTTGCAACCATGAGGCAACCTTGAAGATGGAAGTAATGAGCTACGGATGGCAGAGTAGAAAGTTGGAATGAATGATTTGGGGTCACTGATTCAATGTAGAGTCACCATAGCAGCTGTGTGGAGTTCATGTCATATAAAAGTAAAATAACATCTAAATTATTTAAGCCACTGTTATTTTGGTTACTAACAGATGAGCAAAGTTCTTAGCTGATGAACCACTTTATGGATTTGTTGAGATAATATATTTAAAAATGCACTTTTTTGTACCTGTGCTACACACTGCATAAACCTGAGATACAATTTTTGTTATTGAGTACTTATATGTGTGTAGAGTCTACTTAAGAAACACGTCAAGAAATTATTTTTTTCACTTACTAATATTCCAACTTTACAAGTGAAACAAATAAGATCTGGAGACGTAAAGGGATTTGCCCAAGGACACACGGCTAGAAAACTGATGCCAAACTGGTGCAAAAGAGGATGGGGAAGGGTAGACTTTGATACCAGTTTCTCATCCCCAGTGCAATGACTTTCTCATCATATAGTTTCACCTTCATTTCTCCCCAATCCAAAAAGAAAAACAACATTGAGCTCAACTGTGGTGACAAACTCGCTACACTACAGAGCCATGACCTTCAGCCATGCCATCAACCATGCCCTTTTCCTCTTGCAGTGTTGTGAGAAGCCAAAAAGTTCAGACTTGTGCAGAGCTGACAGGAAGGGGACTGTGAGGGTGATGTACTTTGCTGCTATACAGTTATGGCTGTAGATTACAGTGTGGGGAATCAGAGCTCGAACTGAAGTGAAGAATTAATAGTTTAGTTCTCTGGCTTGTAAATTGGCATCTGTGGCATGCTGTGAGATCTGGAGTTGACACTGAGTGGCACAAATGAGAGGTGGAAGGCAAGTCCCTAGGCACAGACAAGAGACTGGCTAATTTCGGAAGGGTGAGGAATGGATAAAGGATGCAAGATGAAAACTGGGCACATGTGGGTTTTTCAAAAGGAGAACATTAACTTGCTGAAGTTAATTTCATCTTTGTAGGAAAAAGAAAACCGAAAACCCACAAACACCAGTCATATCACTAACTCCAAACTTATTAATTTAAAATTTAAACCAAAAACTACCTACAAACTAGTAATATTTGCGTAACACATTACATTTACAAAGTGTTTTATAAGACTTCATGCAGGCAGGGTAACAACATTATTCCCATTCTACAAATAAGAAAAATGACCATCAGAGACCTCAAATGATTTTCTCCATGTCTGCCAGATAGTAAGGGATGTAGACCTAGGTCTCCTAACTCACTGCTTGGCCTTGACAGTAGAAAAGATTGTCCCAGAAACTGGCTTAAGACAATGATAACATCAAATAGGGAGAGATGTCTCCAAATAGCGCTGCAACCTCTGGTGACGGGATAAAGTGCAGAATAGTATGGAGGTATAAGATAGCATAAGATCAGTCAAGTAAGGGAAGGCAATGGGGGGGATGCAAGGTTTGCTTAAGGGGCTGATGGCTTATGTTTGGAACAAAATGTCCTGTGGCAACTGTAAGAAAGTGCAAGGAGGGTCAAAGTGTGACTTCACTGGCAATAAAACATATGGAGTAAGGCTTTCCTCTCTGTGCACAGAGTTGACCCACCATCATGGCATGACTCAGTCCCCTACAGCTGACTGTTCCAGTACAAATCGCTCTTGTTCCCTGAAGTAACTACACAATGATACCCATTTTATTAGTTAATCATGGGTGTCTTTCTCCATCGTGCAAGTTACTATTAGGCCAATTGCCATCCTATGAGGAAGGACATAGATTTGAGTCTGCCATGTTGGAGTTCCAACTCTGTTTCTTCCCCTTTGTGATCATGAGCTTCCACATTGTTTGGTCTGTAACATGGAGATTTTTAAAGTTCACCCAATGGAATCATTGTGGTAATTACATTAGAAAATAGAAGGTTCCCAACACTGCACCTGACAGGCAGCCAGCACTTGGAAATCGGTTCCATTCTTTAAGCCTCCTTCACTAGATGCTTGTAAGGACAAAATTTTAAAATGGTGTTTTAAAAATATCAACTCCAACAAAAGGGTCTTACTGAATGGAACCCTTACAGACATTTTTTTTTTTTTTTTTTTTTTTGGCCAATTCTCAGCACCTGATAAGTCATTTGTGATTTAATTCACTCACTTATTCATTCTTCAAAACAAACACATTTTCCTTCAAAGATGTTGTTAGTCAAGTGCCTTAAAAGGTCTGTAAGATGTGATTTCATGATATTCCTCCTCAAACTCTAGCCCACTGAAAAACTCTGAGTGCCTTAAATAATTCTAAGTTTCTTAAATAAAGTTCACTGAAGTATTATTTATGGTGGTAGAATATTCAAAACTACCAAAATGGCAAAAAGATTAAATACGCTACTAAAATGTGCACAATAAAATACTAGATTCTCCATTGGAAACTTCATTTAGAGACAGTTTATAATCATACAGACAAATATATATGCAATAATGTATAAAAACAAGTGAATGTATATACGCGTGTGTACATATTTATATGCATGTACATGCACACATATTTAATCACAAAATATAAATAGAACAAATAATTAAATATAAAATAATTAGGAAATTGTGTAAAAACATAAGATGAAATGCTGTGTGTGGTATACAACAATACTTAACGCTTTACAAAACGGTACATGATATATTAAGTAGGAATAGTGGATTACAAAGCAGGACGTACAATATGGTCCAAATATTCTTTAAACATTCTTATTTTTATATAAGCACAGAAGAAAATGAACATAGCCCTCCACACCTGAAGGAGTGACATGTGAATGGTGGGACTATAAGCGGTTTTTGTTTTCTTCATGCTTTACTGATTCTCAAATATTCAACTGTCAACATGCATTTTTTTGGAATTAGAAAAACACCCCTCCAGCAATAATGTGTAGTTCTTAACATTGCTGCTTAGATGTTTCTCATTCCCCTACTTCTGTCTAATTACGTCACAGGTTGGCACTTCCTGGCCCCTTGTGGTTGTGTAGAGTCACATGACCAGTTCTGGCCAAGGAAGTGGAAGTGCTACCCATCACTTCCTGATTGGATCATTTGGTGATCAGTGTTAGGCTCTAGAACTTTTCCCCTCCAGGACAGCAACCAAGTTGTATTGAAGTTGATTTGCTCTGTCAACTGTACACCCCTCAGTGGTCACCAGAGCTAGGCCCCTCTACAGGCTTGTGCTAGACTCAGAGCACAAATGAGAAATAAAATCATGTTGATTTAAACTTTGCATATCTGGGGATTTTTTTGTTGTTGTTGCTACTGCACCATAACCTAGTCCATCCTGACCAATACAAATATGGCTAGAAAAAGTTCCTGGAAGTATATTCACCAAAACTGTGAACATTCTTTTTCTTTAAGTAGTAAGACCAATTGATTCTTTTCTTCTTTCTACTTTTCTCAATTGTCTATAATGAGTATGGCTTTCTTTTTAGTTGAAAAATAATCAAATCAACTCTATAAATAAAACAAGACATCACAGCAAGTCAATCTGATATGTTTGTTCTTTTCTTAGAAGATTCCATGGATTTCCATTGATTCCATCATATTCTTTCACTTCTTCCCTTAGGGTGGGTGGGCTGGCCTGAGCCAAGGTGGGGGTGGCATACTTATGGAGCCTGACCTTTCATCCCTGATGGCAGTAGATTACGCAGAGCATAGGGTGGAGTTTAGAAAAACTGAAAACTGCAGGTAATTGGTTTCAGTCAATGCTCAGAGCAAATGAATTGAGTAATCTCCTTCTCTGAATGTATTTTAAGGAACAAAACATTTTTTCTGGGTAAGTTTGAGCACAACCGTACATAGGAGCAAAGAGTATGAAGAGCAAAGGCATCTTTCAGTCCTTTCCTCAACTTTTCTCTTCTATCTCCAGTCCATAACACAGACTTTATGTTGCCATTTTGAATATGAAGTATGACTTTGGGGACCTTGCTTACCGTTACTCTTTCTTTCACTTAGTCATATCCTCAGCATCTTTGACTCTGCCATGAACCCTTCCTGAGATGCTCCTAAGATGCTCATCTTGGTACCTGATGGTGTTTATGCCTATGGTGATCCTAAGATATAATGGAGACTGCAGGTAGGTGGGATTAGATGGCCCTCACTCAAATCCAGGCTCTGTCTATTATCATTGGGGGATGAGGAGCTCAGAAGCTCCCCACCTGCGGAATTAATGTCAGAAGGCTGCCATTTGTGGGGGTCCTCCAGATGGTCAGATTCTAGATGCAAATACCTAAGAGATCTCAGGACCTTGGAGAATGAGTAATTAACAGACAGAGAATTGTAAAGGCATTTCTGGTGGAGGAAGAAGCATGAACAAGAGTTTCAAGTGCTTAAAGAAATATAGGCAGAATAAGCCACATGAACACATGTAAGAGGAAAGGCAGATTCCTGCACTCATGAGCTGCTTATTTTATTTTATTTTATTTTATTTTAGATAGAGTCTTGCTCTGTCTCCCAGGCTGGAGTACAGTGGCATGATCTAGGATCACTGCAACCTCTGCCTCCCAAGTTCAAGCGATTCTCCTTCCTCAGCCTCCAGAGTAGCTGGGACTACAGGTGCGTGCCACCACGCTCGACAGATTTTTGTATTTTATAGTAGAGACAGGGTCTCACCATGTTGACCAGTCTGGTTGTCAACTCCTGACCTCTAGTGATCCACCTGCGTCAGCCTCCCAAAGTGCTGGGATTATAGGCATGAGCAACCGTGCCAGGCCAAAGTCACTGATCTTAACAAAAATGATTCATTCAGTCTTTTGCATGTAAGAGAAAACAATTATCTACATCAGTCACTGGGTTATTTTCCATATCTACACAGTATTAATTACGTTTCTTATGCAACAAATATTTATTGAGCATCTTCTATGTATCAGAGAGTGTTGTAGTATTTGGGACACATTAGCAAACTACTCTCCTCTCTTCTCCCTTTTAATTTTATCTGAATTAAATTTATTCTATAAGGAAAATGTATATCACTGCCATAGAAAAAAAGCCACATCCTTGTCATTAGTAGAAGGCAATCACAAAAATAAATACAATGAAAAAGGGAGAGTCAGGCAGATTAAAATGGCAGACAGGAGGCAGGACTAGCTTGCAGCTCCCACTCAGACAAAGCAGTGTGTAGAGACTCACATCATGAACTTTTGCTCCAAGAGCTACCACAGGAACATACTAGGAAAGCTGAGATAATCCATAGACTCTTTGAAGGAGCTGGATCATCACTGCAGGCTCCCTGAGATAGCAAAAAAACGTGAGTCTGCTTGCTTTCTCAATGGGGAGACTTGTGATCTGGGACAAGTTCTCAGCCCTGGTCACTGGCTGCCTGGAAATAGACTCACTACTGTTGGGGTAGCATGGTGGGAATAAGACCAGCCTTTAGGACTGCCGGCTGCATGGGAGCAGAGTGAGACTGGTGACTGCTGGCTTTCCCGTACTTCCCTGGTGATCTGTATGACTCAGCAGAGGCAGCCATAATCCCCCTGGGAATATAACTCCATTGGACTGGGAACCACACCTCCATCCCCCACAGCAGCTGCAGCAAGCCCCACCCAAGGAGAGGCTGAGCTCAGACAAGCTTATCCCTGCCCACACCTGGAGGTCTTTCTCTACCCACTCTAGTAGCCAAAAAGAAAGGTCATAATCTCTTGGGAGTTTATGACCCTGCCTACTGTCTAAGAATCCTGAATACTTAACCAGGTGTCTCTAAGGTAAGTTTGCATCCTACCTCTAGGACCGCAGCTGATGCACTCTTGAAAGAGCCATCTCCTGAGTGGAGGCCAACCAACACAAAACCAGCACACTAAACAAAAACACAACCAAGACTCTCACAGAGTCCACTTCACACCCCTGCTACCCCTGTTGGTATCCATGGCTGCAAGAACTGAAGATGGATCACAGCACAGAACTCTTTGCAGACACTCTTCAGTACCAGCCTGGAGTCCAGTAGCCCCATTGGGTGACTAGACCCAGAAGAATAGAAACAATCACCACAGTTCAGCTCTCAGGAAACCGCATTGCTAGGGAAAGGGGGAGAACACCACATCAAGGGAGCACCCCGTGGGACAAAATAATCTGAATAGCAGCCCTTGAATCCCAGATCTTCCCTCTGACATACTCTACGCAAATGAGAAGGAACCAGGAAAATAATTCTGGTAATATGACAAAACAAGGTTCTTTAACATCCCCAAGAGATCATACCAGCTCACCAGCAATGGATCCAAACCAAGACGAAGTCTCCGAATTGCCAGAAAAAGAATTTGGAAGGTCTATTGTTCAGCTAATCAAGAGACACCAGAGAAAGGAGAAGTCCAACTTAAAGAAAACAAAAACATGATACAGGATATGAAAGGAAAATTCATCAGTGAAATAGAGAACACGAATAAAAACAATCACAACTTCTGGAAATCAAGGATACACTTAGAGAAATGCAAGATGCACTGGAAAGTCTCAGCAACAGATTTGAAAAAGCAGAAGAATGAACCTCAGAGCTTGAAGACAAAGCTTTCAAATTAACCCAATCTATCAAAGACAAAGGAAAAAGAATTGATAAAAATGAACAAAGCCTCCAAAAAGTTTGGGACTATGTTAAACATCCAAACCTAAGAATAATTGGTGTTCTCACGGAAGAAAACAAATCAGAAAGTTTGGAAAACATATTTGAGAGGGTAATCAAAGAAAACTTCCCCAGTCTTATTAGAGATCTAGACATCCAAATACAAGAAGCTCAAAGAACACCTGGGAAATTCATCACAAAAAGATTATTGCCTAAGCACATAGTCATCAGGTTATGTAAAGTCAAGACAAAGGAAAGAATCTTAAGAGCTGCGAGGCAAAAGCATCCAGTAACCTATAAAAGAAAACCTACCAGATTAACAGTAGATTTCTCAGCAGAAATGCTAAAAGCTGGAAGGGATTGGGGTCCTATTTTTAGCCTCCTTAAGCAAAACAATTATCAGCCAAGAATTTTGTATCCAGCAAAACTAAGCTTCATAAATGAAGGAAAGATACAGTCTTTTCCAGATAAATGCTGAGAGAATTCACCACTAGCAAACCTACAAGAACTGCTAAAATGACCTGTAAATCTTGAAATGAATTCTTGAAATACATCAAAATAGAATCTCCTAAAGCATACATCTCACAGGACCTGTATACCAATACACAATTTAAAAAAAAAAAAAAAAGGTATTCGGGCAACAAATTGCACAATGAATAGAATAGTTCTTCACCTCTCAGTACTAACATTGAATGTAAATGGCCTAAATGCTCCACTTAAAAGACACAGAAGGGCAGAATGGATAAGAATTCACCAACTAAGTTTCTGGTATTTCCAAGAGACTCACCTAACACATCAGGGCTCACCTAAACTTAACATAAAGGGGTGGAGAAAGATATTCCATGCAAATGGACACCAAAAGCAAGCTGGAGTAGCTATTCTTACATCAGACAAAACAAACTTTAAAGCAACAGCACTTTAAAAAGACAAAGAGGGACATATATATTGATAAAAGGATTAGTCCAACAGGAAAATGTCACAACTCGAAATATATATGCACTTAACATGGGAGCTCCCAAATTTATAAAACAATTACTACCAGACCTAAGAAATGAGACAGATGGCAACACAGTAATAGTGGGGGACTTCAATACTCCACTGACAGCACTAGACGGATCATTAACACAGAAAGTCAACCAAGAAACAATGGACTTCAACTATACCCTTCAACAAATGGACTTAACAGATATTTACAGAACATCTACCCAACAACAGCAGAATATACATTCTATTCATCAGTACATGGAACATTCTTCAAGACAGACCATTAGATAGGCCACAAAACAAGTCTCAGTAAATTTAAGAAGTTTGAAATTATATCAAGTACTCTCTCAGAATACAGTGGAATAAAATTGGAAATCAACTCAGAAAAGAACCCTCAAAATCATGGAAATTAAATAACCTGCTCCTGAATGATCATTGAGTCAACAATGATATCAAGATGAAAAATAAAATTTATTTGAACTGAATGACAATAGTGACACAACCTATCAAAACCTCTGGGATACAGCAAAAGCAGTGCTAAGAGAAAAGTTCATAACATTAAATAGTTACACCAAAAAGTCTGAAGAACAAATAGACAATCTAAGATCATACTTCATGGAACTGGAGAAACAAGGACAATCCAAACCGAAACCCAGCAAAAGAAAAGAAATAACAAAGATCAGAGCAGAACTAAATGAAACTGAAACAAAAATAATACAAAAGATAAATGAAACAAAAAGTTGAAAAGATAAGTAAAATTGATAGACAATTAGCAAGATTAACTGAGAGAAGATCCAAATAAGCTCATTTAGAAATGAAATGGGATATATTACAACTGTTACCACAGAAATGCAAAAGATTATTCAAGGCTACTATGAACAATGCACATAAACTAGAAAACCTAGAGGAGATAGATAAATTCCTGGAAATATACAATCCTCCTAGATTAAACGAGGGAGATATAGAATCTCTGAACAAACCAACAACAAGCAGAAAGACTGAAATGGCAATAAAAAATTGTCAACCAAAAAAAGGACAGGATCAGACAGATTCACAATTGAATTCTTTCAGACATTCAAGGAGTTGGTACCAGTACTATTGACACTTCCAAAAGATAGAGAAATAGAGAATCCTCCCTAAATCACTATATGAAGCCAGTATCACCCTAATACCAAAACCAGGGGAGGACATAACAAAAAAGAAAATTGCAGACCAATATCTCTGATGAATGTAAATGCAAAAATCCTCAACGAAATACTTTGTGAACTGTATCCAACAGCATATCAAAAAGGTAATCCATTATGATCAAGTGGGTTTCATACCAGATATGCAGGGATGGTTTAACATAGGCATGTCAGTAAATGTGATACACCACATAAACAGAATTAAAAACAAAAATCACATGATCATCTCAATAGTCACAGAAAAAGCATTTGACAAAATCCAGCATCACTTTATGATTAAAACTCTCAGCAAAATCAGCACAGAAGTGACATACTTTAAGGTGATAAAAGCCATCTAAGACAAACCCACAGCCAACATTATACTGAACAGGGAAAAGTTGAAAGGATTACCGCTGAGAACTGGAACAAGACAAGGATGCTCACTTTCACCACTTCTATTCAACATAGTACTGGAAGTCCTAGCCATAGCAAGCAGACAAGAGAAAGAAATAAAGAGCATCTGAAGTCAAACTGTCGCAGTTTGCTGACAATATGATTGTATACCTAGAAAATCCTAAAGACTCATTCAGAAAGCTCCTAGAATTAAATGAATTCAGCAAAGTTTCAGAATACAAAATTAATTAATGTACACAAATCAATAGCTTTGCTATATACCAACATCGACCAAGCTGAGAATCAAATCAAGAACTCAATCCCTTTCACAATAGCTGCAAAAAAAATAGAAAAAAGAAAAAAACTTAGAAATATACCTAACCAAGGAAGTGAAAGACTTGTACAAGGAAAACTACAAAACACTGCTGAAAGAAATCATAGACAACACAAACAAATGGAAATACATCCCATGCTCATGGATGGGTAGAATCAATATTGTGAAGATGACCATACGACCAAAAGCAATCTACAACTTCAATGCAATTCCCATCAAAATACCACCATCATTCTTCACACAGCTAGAAAAAAATGATACTAAAATTCATATGGAACCAAAAAGGAGCCTGCATAGCCAAAGTAAGACTAAGCAAAAAGAACAAATCTGGAGGCATCACATTACCTGACTTTAGACTATACTATAAGACTGTAGTCACCAAGGTAGCATGGTACTGGTATAAAAACAAATACATACACCAGTGGAACCCGGAAATAAAGAACCCAGAATAGAGAACCCAGAAATAAAGCCAAATACTTGCAGCCAACTGATCTTTGACAAAGCAAGCAAAAACACAGAGTGGGGAAAAGACACCCTGTTCAACAAATGGTGCTGGGATAGTTGGCCAGCCACATGTAGAAGAATGAAACTGAATCCTCCTCTGTCACCTTATACAAGAATAAACTCAAGATGGATCAAAGACTTAAAATCTAAGACCTGAAACCACAGAAATTCTAGATTACATTGGAAAAACCCTTCTAGACACTGGCTTAGGCAAAGAACCAACCCAAGAACCCAAAAACAAATGCAACAAAAACAAAGATCTATGGGACTTAATTAAACTAAAAAGCCTCTGCACAGCAAAAGAAATAATCAGCAGAGTTAACAGACAGCCCACAGAGTGGGAGAAAATCTTCACAATCTATACATCTGACAAAGGACTGATATCCAGAACCTACAAAGAACTCAAACAAATCAGCAAGAAAAAAACAAACAATCTCATCAAAAAGTGGGCTAAGGACATAAATAGACAATTCTCAAAATAAGATGTACAAATGACCAGCAAGCATATGAAAAAGTGTTCAACATCGCTAATGATCAGGGAAATGCAAATCAAAAACGCAATGCGATACCACCTTACTCCTGCAAGAATGGCCATAATCAAAAAATAGAAAAATAAGAGATGTTGGCATGGATGCAGTGGGCAGGGAACACTTCTGCGCTGCTGGTGGGAAAGTAAACTAGTAAAATCACTATGGAAAAAACAGTGTGGAGATTCTTTTTTAATTTTTTTATTATTTTTTTTTTGAGATGGAGTCTTGCTGTCACCCAGACTGGAGTGCAGTGGTGGTATCTTGGCTCACTGCAGTCTCCACCTCCCAGATTCAAGTGATTCTCCTGCCTCAGCCTCCCAAGTAGCTGGGACTACAGGTGTGCTCCACCATGCCCAGCTAATTTTTGTATTTTTTGTAGAGACACGGTTTCACCATGTTGGCCAGGTTGGTTGGTCTCAATCTCCTGACCTTGTGATTCACCCGCCTCGGCCTCCCAAAGTGTTGGGATTACAAGTGTGAGCCACCGCTCCTGGCTGGAGAGTATTTAAAGAACTAAAAGTAGAACTACTGTTTGAACCAGCAATCCCACTACTAGGTATCCTCTCAGAAGAAAAGAAAAAAAGTTATTGTAGGAAAAAGATACTTGCACATGTATATTTAGAGCAGCACACTTTTTGCAAAAATATGAAACCTGCCCAAATGCCCATCAATCAATGAGTGGATAAAGAAAATATGGTATATATGTGTACCATGGAACACTACTCAGCCATAAAAAGGAAGAAAATGATGGCATTTGCGGCAACCTGGATGGAATTGGAGACTATTATTCTACATGAAGTAACTCAGGAATGGAAAACCAAACATCATATGTTCTCACTCATATGTGGGAGCTAAACTATGAGGGTGCAAAAGCATAAGAATAATACATTGGACTTTGGGGACTCGGGTAAAAAGGTTGGGGGTGACAAGGGATAAAAGACTACACATCAGGTACAGGGTACACTGCTTGGTGATGGGTGCACCAAAATCTCAGAAATCACCACTAAAGAACTTATTCATGTAACCAAATACCACCTGTTCCCCAAAAACCTATTGAAATAAAAAAAATTAAAAATATAAAAAGATACAATTAAAAAGATAAAATCGTCTTATTCTCCTAAGGCATCACTCCCTTAAGCAGCCTCCAAGCTCAAGACCTCACCCTCTTCATTAAAAAGTGAAACTTAGCAAGTGCTAGAAAAGTGATAGAGACCTACTGGCACCATGTAGATCTTTTCTCTTCAATAAAATCAGAAAAGTGAAGAAAACATTGACAAGGAAATAGCATATCCCTACTCATGGTGTTCACATCCTGGTGCAACTGCAATGATCTCAGGCAGATATATGCCACGGTTCAGGGAAAATCACAATAAAGAATCATAGTTCTTTGCACTGTTTCCATTTTATGCATGAAGGTGGAATATCCCATTGCACTAATTATGGAGACTAACTACCTCTATTCCCTGACTGGAGCACAGCCCTAAAAGGTAAGAGAAGCAAGTATAATGATGTCCATTCAACAGATGAGAACAGTGAATCTGAACAAAGTTGTCCAATGCCACAAAAGTGGCAGGCAGCAGGATCAAGATTTGAACTCTGATCCCTCTGATCCCGGCTTACACTCTGGCCACAGACCCACAGGACCTTCTACCTTGTCATGATGGTCTTTTACTGGTTAATCATGTCATTGTGAGGCTGATTCTAGATAGGCAATTTCATATTTTCTCCAGATAAAATCAATTTGCTATAGAGGTACACAGTAGAGAGCACATCACTCTAGAAATGGAACACCTCTTACCTGAAAGAAAAGAAAAACAAGTCATTTTCCCTTTATTATCAACATTATGCATTCCCCAAACAATCTGCATTGTAATGTTTCTGTGCATTCATCAGGTACTCGTGTTTTTCCATTAGGTATTAAAGAGAAAGAGTGAGACCAGGAGGGGAATCAGAAGGGAAAGGGTTAAACATTTTATTATTCTTGCTGCATTTGTAGTAAATTGTGTAATAGTTTTCATGTCTTAATTACTTAAATTTTATATTGAGCTATAGTGATATTATCTCTCTTTTTGTCTCCACACAATTGTATTTTATAATAGCTTTTATTAGAACCTACATGAATGGAATTTAAAATGAACACATCATTTCTGTTACTTGTGCAGTATAGAAAAGAGAGCACTTCTCTGATATTTGGCATGAAAAGTACTTTCCTTTGTATTTTATGACACATAGCAAGTTATATTAGGTGGGGACATATTTTGAACAGAATGGTAACTAAGGGAGACTACAGAACCTCTTTTTTTCTGCATTTAGTAACTTCCTAGGTGAAGAAGGGTGTGGGGCATTCGGTGTTATCAAGAAAAACTCCCCTACAAAAGAGTCATCTAATTATAGTAAAATGCACATGATTTATATATATATATATTTTTATCTTAGGTTTTCTTAAATTGGACGTGGTCTATGTATTATAGAGTTGTCAGAAAATTAGGTGTTAGATTACAATATTGCTGTTAATGTAGCAGCTACTTTTATTTTTTTAATCCAATAGTTAATGTTATGTATTGCAAATCGCATCAACCATGCCCCACTCTGGCTTCTTTTCAAAGGTTGTGATCTTTCCAACATGGAGTTTTCAAAATGAACCAATAACTTGAATTTTGAATTTTTTAAAATGCAGCACAGGCTTCAGGACAGAGCTGGAAATTGTTTTTTTCTTGTCTTTTTTTCATTCATCTCCCCCTGGTTTTTGTAAACTAAGTATAGAGGAAATCCGTAAATCAAAAAGTCTCTTGCATATAGAAGCTCAAATACAAAGGGCAGAAAATTCAACAAAGGATTCGGTGGGTACTTAAGAGTGATGGCAATGGAAATAAATGTGAGGAAATATTATAGATGCATATTTAATATTGTTGTGTTTATTGCTTCATTTGTAAAAGTCAACCAGCTAGAAACTGTGAATGAATAAACTCCTTACCAGATATAAGTTAGACACCGTGGTAAGGTGTACCTTAACTCTTACCATTCCCAAGGCAAATTAATTTAGAAAACCACTGCTTCATTATAATGAATGTGGTTCTTCTGGCTGGAAGGAAAAAAAGCAAAAGTAATAGGCATCTCTTCTTCATCTATTCCTGCCTTTCCAGTTACTGCACTCCCCAAAATGCATCTTCTTCCTGGCTCAGCTCAAGTTACCTCCTCTGTGAAGCCCCTTGGACCTCCCTGGAAATAATTACTCTTTTCCTATTTTGGCTCTCAATGTGCTTTGAATCTCAAGCCAGCATGGCTCTAGATCATGCCTCCTCACCAAATGGGAGGCCTTTGCAGGGAGACACTTCATCTTACCAAGTTTATGTTCACAGCACCTAGTCTACCTTCTCTATCATGCTAGAGGAACGGAACTGGCCCAAGGCAATGTCCCCTACTTGGTATTTAGGAGACTAGGTTTTGCAACCCCACACCAAAACACAATAGTCTCTGCCCTTAAGAAATGACAAATTATCTGCCCCAAAGTCTCTGCCTTTAAGAAATTTGAAATTCCACTGATTAGATAAGACATGAAACAATGAAAGAGGCATGTAAGATGCTAAAGTGCAAATTTAGGGTGTTAGACTAGACTTTTTATGATAATCAGAGGAGAAACTCAAAGTACTGAAGCCAGGATGGGGGCGGAAATACCAAGATGAGAAAAGCAACCTCGTATATTACTCCACAGAGCCTGGCCCAGCATGGAACTCTGAAGAAAACTCTACTTTTTTCTTGTACAGAGTCACCATGTTTCCTATAAGACCATATTTTACAAGGAAGGAAAGAGGGAAGGAAGGAAGGAAGGAAGGAAGGAAGGAAGGAAGGAAGGAAGGAAGGAAGGAAGGAAGGAAGGAAGGAAGGAAGGAAGGAAAGAAGGAAGGAAGGAAGGAAGGAAAAAGGGAGGGAGGGAGGGAAAAGGAAGGAGAGGGGAGGAGAAGGGAGAGGGGAGATGGGAGGAGGGAGGGAGGAAAAAAACAAAAGAAGGAAAGGAAGAAAGGATGACAGAGAGAGAGAGGGGGGAGAAAAAAGTACAAAACATCAGCTCCCTGTCTTCCTTACAAGTATCTTCCTATGATTTTCCAATTGCCAAGTCAAGTTCATTTCCAGATGTGGGTTCTTTTTCATTTGCAATTCAACATCCCTGCTTTACCCAGATCAGCTCTCTTTCCAAATTAGGGCAGCCCCAGGATGGCCAGAGCAGGTCCTTCTTCATCTGTTCTGCACAACGCCACACTTCCTTTCCCATTCTCCAAAACTAAGTGTTCTGGAAGAGTTCATCTACTCTGAGGTTTGGTTTCCTTTCACTCACACCCCCATGCCTTCCCTCTCCCCCAACCAGTCCACTTTTATTCCTCTCTTCTTTTTATTAACATGTCCACACTGTTACTAAACATAAAGGGCTTCTTGAGGAACTAATTTCAGCACATTTGTTTGGGTATTATATGGATGTTCAGAGTGGAGATCAAGAGGCACAAAAATAGATTTTGTTGATTTATGAGACCTCGCTGTTTTCAATTCCCCATCAGTATGGGCAGGCACGATGCAGTCAAGAAATGAAGCATCTGCTTCCCCCACGTTTCATTTGTGAACTTTAGCACCAGATGTAAATCATTCATAAAATCCCAAAGTGTTGGAAGGTACTTGTCTCTCGTTTTCATAAACATATACTCCACATACTGTACCTAGTGCTTTCTATCGTTTGTTACAAATGGTAGGAGCAGAATTTTAATGACTACCAGAAATAAATTCTCAGCAGTAGGAAGGAAAAAAGAAAAGGAAACCTAGTTCTGGTAGTTCTGGAAACCCTAACATCCATTCATCACTTACCAGAGTTCTTCTAGAAACAAAAAGTGTCACATTAGGTTATCACCATCCTATATCTCCCCCTAAAAAGAACCTGAAGGAAGATGGGATATATTAGCTCAGTGCTGCTCTTTTAGATTCTTCTTAAGGGTGTCAGATCTGTGTTCATAGAGTATCTCTCAGAGATGGCTAGAAAAGACATTTGCATCTGGTAGGCAGCAGCCCTGTCTACCTTCCTTGGCCACAGCCTTTGTATCACCTTGACACTATTGAGATGTTGACTCACATGAACTGAACATCTGAAGAAAACACAGTTCCTGCTTTCAAGATGTTCAGAGTCTTGCGGGGTTAGAGGACAAACACATATGCCAACAATTACACTATGGGTTGGGACTGTGGCCCTCCCTCGCTTTACCCATCCCCATCTTCTAGAAACAGGAGATAGATTCAGATGGGAGGGTGGGGTCAGTTGAGGAACTCTGCCATCTTCTGGCCAAGAAAAGGGCAGGTGGTCTACACAAGCTCAGACAATGTGGAGTGGAATGACACAAGAAAGAAAATGAACAAAACTTATGCATCCCAACAGTGGTGGTTCCTGTTACCAAGTCCCCTGGAGTTGGCCCAATGCTCATCCTCTCAAACTCTAACTGCTCAGCCTTCCTTCTGACTTTCAAACTTCCAAATTAACTCTTTTCCGCAAGTCATCCAGAGTTGGGTTCTGTTGTCTGTCACAGAGGGACCTTTATGGGTACCTCTGGAAAACATTGCAATCATTAAAGAATGTAGAGGGTTCAAGAAGGGTACAGAGTAGGGAGTGATTCATTTGATTTGGAAAAAGGAAAGGAAGCTATCAGAGAAGTCTTCATGAAGGAGGTGACATTCAAAAGATTAAGAATTGGAGTGCACAAGATAAACTTCAAAATGCTTTTGCAAGATACCAAAGTTGTGAAGCTAAAGGCTCTGGCTCTAATGACTTGGAAGGACATAAATCCTCCAATTAAAATCTACCAAATATCTTCTTTGAGTGAGGAATCATTAAAAATATACATTATTTTCTTAAATCCTTTCACACAACTAGAGAGTTCCAAGTCTTAGGCTTTTTGGACTGTACCAACCATTTTCCTTTTCTCTCTTCAGAAGGAAAGCTCTCTTCGGTTCCTTCCAAAAAAGAGATGTTATAATTCCACAAATCTCTCATATACTAATATAATAATTATGAGGGAGGTGAGGGGAGGCTCCTGGGTAGCTCATGCTTGAAAATCTCTCTGAAAGAGACTAGAATAAATGAGAAGAAAAAGTGGAGAATGTGGATAGAATTTGGCATCTCTACAATAACATTGCTTCATCGCTTTGTAGGTCAGCTGGAAAGAGAGGACCCAGGGGATCCTGCATTTAATAGGTCAATTGAAATTTTAATGAGAATATCTATTTTATCTCTCCCAGAATTTATCCAGTTCATTCATTTATGCATCCATTTGCTCATTTATCAATCAACTCATTCATTCTTGATTGTACCTTTTAAAGATTCATTAACTTATAGGAGGGCTATGCCATATAATCATAATGAAATGCACACAGAATTTTCTTTCTGAAATTCCAGAGGGGTGGTTATTGTAAGTAGAAACTACGTTGGTCTGGGTGTCCTGAGATCTGGATTCTAGTCCCAGCATTGCAACTTACTATCTATGAGAACAAACCCTGCAGTTTTACTTTGCTCATAATTACACAGGAATAGTCATTGCTGTTCTATCTGCATCAAGATTGTCAGAAAGACTGAATGAACCCATGGGACCACAAATCCTTTGTAACCCAAATTCTTGTTCAATGACATGATAGGATTCCCTTGGTTCTAGCCTCCTGCCATTAGGAGATATATATGCTTAACAAAGTCATTTCCACGGCATTTCCTGCCTCTGGGACATGGGATGGTAGCAGTTAAGTACCCAGTTTCAAATATTCTTTCCAGCTCAAAACATTTGTGACTCTCCAAAGTGACATCACTGTATATTTAAAGCGATATGATTGAATACTTCAGTCCTCCTTAAACTGTAAGTCTAGCTTAGAGTGTGTAGAACTCTCAAGCAGGCCTTCCTCCTATGGGAAAGCAGCTTAGTCTCAACTGGGTCATTAAGGCCTAGCCACACGGGTGTTCCCCTTGCCTGGTGCACATCTACACCATCTGGAACTTCTGGTGGGACACGTAGGACAGCCTGTAGACCTACCTGTGCTCCAGGGTCCTCCCACCTTGCTGATGCCACAGCAGAATAAAGAGATGGTGGCCCTGGTTGAAGGCCCAGGATGCTCAGATGCAGAATTCTTACCCACCCCTAGAAGTGCTTCATTAATGCCCTTGCGCTATGTACTTTACCCTGTAGAACAGAACCCTGGATTTGACTTTCCTGAAGCTCTGATGTCTTGCTCGCCTTTGTCTTATTCTTTAACCTGAGATGGCTAAGACCATTCACATCCATGCTTTGCCTGTATATATTTATTTCTCTCTCTCTCTCTCTCTCTCTCTCTCTCTCTCTCTAAATATCAGAAACAGTAGCTAACCTCTTGAAGTGCTTACTCTGCACCTGCCACTCTATTAAAAGCTTTGCATGCCTTAACTCACCAGACTCTCATGAGAACTTTATGATGAAGGTCCAACTACTTTTACTCTATTTTATGCGTGAGGGAGAAGTGGGTCCCAGAGGAGTGAGATGACCTGCTCAAGACTACCTGGCTAGTTGGTGGTGGAGCTGGAAAGCAGGCCAGGCCTGCCTGATACCAGGGTCTTAATCATGGAGCCTGCTGCCATGTTTGAGATGATTTCTCCCTTGAATTCTTTTCCTGTCTGCTATTTCCATCTCTCTCTTTACACACTCACATGCACAGGGCAGATAAGAAAATAGGAGAGGTACCACCCAACCTGTCTTGCAAACCTGACCAAGTTCTTTTCCCTCTCTTGGGCTTAATTATCAATGTCACGTCTTTAAAATAAGGCTACTGTGTCCCCTTTAGACCTGAACTCTTAGTTCCTTATTCAGTTTTAGAAATTTTCTCCAACATCTTTATTGTAACTTGTATTTCTACTGTCATGATTTCCTCCTTGAAGTGATTTTTCTCTGTTCTCCATATTTATCATGTACTCTCTCATCATTGTTACCTTTTTCTTTGCATCTTCAGTCTGGGAGGATTCTCAGGCTTCTCTTCCACATGACTGATGAAAATTTCTTTAATGTCAATTTTGCTGTTTTTCATCCTAAAATCTGTGTAGATTTTATTATCCTGCGCCCTCTGTGTTTCCTTCCATTGTTTTCTTATTTAAGCTTTCTATTTCTGCCTCTCTGTCATCATGTCAGGCTGCTTTGGGTTTTTTCTTGAGATTTTTTGCTCTTTTTCCAGAGACCTTGTCTTCATTATGCCATTAAGGATTTTAAACATTTAAAAAATTTTAGAAAACAAGAAAGAAAGTTATTCTGGATGCCTTAAGGTGTGAAAGAGAAGCATCTATTCTGTCAGATGCAGAGTCTCTGGTAGAGATGTATGTGTGTATGTATGTGTGTGCATGTGTGTGCTATACATGTATCTGTGTACTATGTATGTGTAGGTGTGTACTGCATGTGTGTATATGTGTGTCTGTGTGTATTTATGTGTACTATATGTGTGTGTGCTGCATGTATGCATGTGTGTGCATTCATGTATATCATATACATGTGTGTGGATTTACATGTATTTGTGCATATGTATGTGTACATGTGGATACTGTGTGTGTATTGCATGTGTGCACACTGTGTGTACATACAGTGTGTGTACTGTGTATTTGTTCGTACGTGTACATGTGTACATGTGAGTAGCATGTGTGTACTGCATGTGTGTACATACAGTGTGTGTATTTGTGCATATGTGTGTATTTGTATATGTGGGTACTGTGTGTATACTGCATGTGTGTATGAGCGTTCTGTGTATCAATGTGTATGTGTGCGTGTGTACATGTGGGTACTGTGTGTGTACTGCATGTATGTGTGTGTACTGTGTGTGTATGTGCCTATGCATATATGTGGGTACTATGTGTGTGTACTGTGTGTATGTGTGTGTACTGTGTGTGTGCATATGTGTGCATGTGTACATGTGAGTACTGCATGTGTGTATGCACAGAGTGAGTACTGTGTGTGTATTTGTGCATATATGTGTATGTGTACATGTGGGTACTGTGTGTGTACTGAATGTGTGTGTACTGTGTGTGTGTTTGTGTGGATGTGTGCATGTGTGTATGTGTGTGTGTTTGTGTGTATGTGTGCATGTGTACACATGGGTACTGTGTGTGTGTGCTGTGTGTGTATATGTGCATATGCATACAGGTGGGTACTCTGTGTGTGTACTGCATATGTGTGTGTATAGTGTGTGTATTTGTGCATATGTGTGTATGTGTACATGTGGGTACTGTGTGTACTACATGTGTGTATGTGTGTGCACTGTGTGTGTATTTGTGTATATGTGTGCATATGTACATGTGGGTACTGTGTGTACTGCATGTGTGTACTGCATGTGGGTACTGTGTGTACTGCATGTGTGTGTACTGTGTGTGTATTTGTATGTGTGCATGTGTACATGTGGGTACTGTGTGTGTACTGCATGTGTGTATGCACAGTGTGTGTACTGTGTATTTGTGCATATATGTGCACGTGTACATGTGGCATGTGTGTGTGTGTGTGTGTGTGTGTGTTGCAGAATGGGAGAGAAGAACCTTAATGACGTTCCACAGAAGAGGACACCCCCGGCTTCCATGTCCTGTCTCGGGGAGCCAGGTTCCGAGAAGGCTGCCTTTGCCTTCCTCACCACCCACTCCTGTCGCACCAACTTTCCGGGATGATCCCGCTCTCCGACGACTGGCTCTGCGGGAGGAAGGGTGCGGAAGCTCAGCAGCGGGCGACTTCACAGGAAGCTTGCCAGGCTGCCACGGAAGCCACAGAGCAGGAGCTTGGATGTCAGGGTTTGGGAACTAAAAATACGAAGTGAATCTGCAGTGGGCAGATGCAGAGGCTGTTGCTCCCGTGGACGGTGTGCTGTCCCCCACCAGAACCTGCCAGAGGAAAGGGGGTGCCCTGTGCCCATCATCCACGGAGGCGCCGAGGCCGTGTGGGACACGCTTTTCCATGCTGGAGTCTTCACGGTGCTTCTTTCAGGAGTTGGAGGAAAAAAGGATGCGGATTGTCCTTTGAAACTTCACTGAGTGTCCTGTCCACTCAGTCAAGGTGACCCAAGCCCCCCCACATTGGAGGGTCCACGCGTGGTCCCAGGAAGGGCCTTTGCCGCCCGGCTCCAGGGATGACTCAGGGAGCACTTTTCCCGTTTTAGCTGCTGCCGTGTGTCATCTGATGTGACTAACGTTTCTCCTTGTGATGAGTCACCCAGCCAAGCACAGGAAGACGTGCCTTCAGAAATGCAGGGTTTGAAAGAAGATCCTCTAGGCGGCACGGGCAGGGTGGGGGGCGCTCTTCAGCAGCACTTCATTCCTTTTTCAAGGCCCCTCAACCAATCAAGGTCCCTCCGAGGTATTGGAGGATGGGCTCGTGGTTCCTGTGACCATGGCCCCCAGGCTAATTTGGGGAAGCTGGCAGGGGGAACACAGCAGAGTGTGTTCATGAAGGGAGCCTGATCTTATGCGTGGGTCCTTCTTCTTAATATTTATAACTTGCAAAGATGTTGATTTCACAAGTAGACCTCAGATTCAGCAAACCCAAACTACTACAGTGGGAAAGACATTGGCTTTTTGTAGATTTCAGAATGTTCAAGGTTGAGGCCTTGGGAATCGGTTCATTCAGACTCTTGCTTTCTAGATGATGAAACCCTGATTCTCAAAACTGCATAAGGTATCCCACCTCTGAGCTTCCACTGCAGTCCTTATCAGTGCACCAATTCAGTCCTACTGTCATTGAGGTAGTGTATTATTTCATTCTCACACTGCTATGAAGGACTGCCTGAGACTGGGTAATTTATAAAGGAAAGAGGTTTAAATGACTCACAGTTCTGCATGGCTGGGGAGGCCTCAGGAGACTTACAATGGTCATGGAAGGGGAAGCAAACACGTCCTTCTCCACATGATGGCAGGAAGAAGTGCCAAGCAAAAGCGGGGAAAGCCCCTTATAGAACCATCAGCTCTTGTGAGAAGTCACTCACTGTCATGAGAACAGTAGCATGGGGTGACCGCTCCCATGATTCAATTACCTCCCACCAGGTCCCTCCCATGACACGTGGGGATTATGGAAACTACAATTTAAGATGACATTTGGGTTGGGACACAGGCAAACCATATCAGGTAGGCAGAAGAATGCCCCTCCAAAGATGTCCATGTCCCAATCCCTCAAACCTGTGACTATGTTACCTTAGATGGCAAAGGGAACTTTGCAGATGTGGTTAAGTTAAGGATCTTGAGATGGGAACATGATTCCAGATTATCTGGATGGCTTGATGTAATTAAAATGGTCCTTATCAGGGGAGGCAGGGGTGTCAGACTGAAGGAACAAGAGGTGATAAAATAAACAGAGGTCACAGTGATGAGGGGCCATGAGCCAAGGAATATGGGCAGCCTCTAGAAGCTGGAAAAGACAAATAAGTGGATTCTCTCCTAGAACCTCTGGAGAGGAACACAGCCCCATTCTGGATTTCTGACCTGCAGAACAGTGAGATAAATTCACGTTATTTCAAGCCACTAAGAAGGTGATGGTTTGTTATAATGGCAACAGGAAACTCATACAATCCACTTCTCTGAATTTCAGTTTCTTCCATGAGCCTGAGAGCAAAGTTGAATGCAAGAAGTGTGCTGCATTTGAATCTGTGACAGCAGGTCTTGCAGGTTTGGCTCATAGTAGATGTTCAGTTAACATGCATGAGCCCACATTACCCTTAAAGGGAAGATAGCTGTTGTCCCTGAAGCCACATCCTGCTTCCTTCATCACCATTGTGTAGAATTGACCCTTAGCTTTTGGGAAAGGAGTCAGAGAACAGAGATTACACTCAACCCAGTCCTACCTCTGTGTCATAATTTTGGCTGCAAATCATTGAATACTTCCCAATATGCCAGGAACTGAGCAAAGTTATTTCTCTGACTTAATTTAATCCTCACAAAACCAACCACTATGTATGGTAGGTTTACTATGATTCCTGTTTTTCAGTATGAGAATGAGGCTTGGAGAGAAAAAGAGTAAGTAAAATGAAATAAAACCCTGCTGTTCCACCTGACTCTGAAGTCTTTGCTTCTAACCCCTGTGCTGTGCTCATCCTCTTTGAACTTCTGTTCCTAACCTGGTAATACAGAGATTAACACCCATCTGAAAGAGTGTGAGAGAACACATTTATTCATTCATTAGTTCAGGAAATTCTACTGGGTATCAGCCTGATTCAAGACACCTTGATAGGCACTGGAGAATATAGTGGCAAGCAAAGTGAGTCCCTGTCCTGAGAAAGTGAGAAGAGAGACATCCTATGCAAGTAACAAGTGTATCATATAAAATAGCATCAGCTAAAGGCTATGAAGAACATTTTTAATTAAATAAGATAATGTTAGAGAAGTTAACATTGTGCCCAGCACATAGTAGGTGCTTGAAAAAAATGTTTGCTGAGTTTCTGAATGGGCGTAAGGGATACTGAATAGATTCCCTCACTCTGAAACATCTACTGTCCCCTGGTGCCAGGCCAGGTGGGCTGGGGATGGACATCCAATGGGACCCTTGTCCTTAGAAGCAGAGACTGAGCCAGAATGTTTGGTGTGATGGCAATACTGCACCAATGGCAATTAACTTATGCCTAACCCCACAAAGCCAGAGACAACACTGCTAATAACACTGCTTTCCTCTTCCCAGGGCTCTTCTCCCTGATTCAGCCTCTCATCCTTCAGTCTGTCTCAGCAGTGATTTTTGATCCCCAAACCAAGCCAAAATTTTTTTTTTTTCATTATTCAAGGAAAAGCTACTGATATGGTTTGGCTGTGTCCCCACCCAAATCTCACCTTGAATTGAAATCCCCATGATCCCCACAAGTTGTGGGAGGGGCCCGGTGGGAGGTAATTGAATCATGAGGGTGGTTCCCCCATGCTGTTCTCATGACAGTGAGTGAGTTCCATGAGATCTGATGGTTTTATGTGTCTGGCATTTCCCCTGCTTGCCCTCACTCCGTCCTGTTGCCCTGTGAGGAAGGTACCTGCTTCTCCTTTACTTTCCGCCATGATTGTAAGTTTCGTGAGGCCTCCCCAGCAATGCAGAACTGTGAGTCAATTAAACCTCTTTCCTTTATAAGTTACCCAGTCTTGGATATTTCCTTATACCAGTGTGAGAACAGACTAATACAACCACAAATTCACATGTCTACACAACCAGGCACTGTGAAGGAGTTCAGATGTAGAGAGCCTCAGAGAGGTGAGAACAGTGGCAAACTTATTTTTTTCCCCAAGAGAAGTCAGTAGATTTTTTTTTCCTACGTGTTCAGCCTTTTTAAATGTTGGCAATTTGAAGCATCAGCCACAACAATTTGCCCCACGCAGGGTAATACTTAGGGGCCCAAAGTGCCTCCCTGTACTTGCCCCAGGAGCACCCAACATGTGGTAGATGATAGTGATGATGGGAGTAACAACAGTAATAATCACTGCAGTGATACAGAGCGTATATACCTGCTGGCAGGGTTTTAAGCACGCCACAGTCTGTGAGTTGCAGGTGTGCCCTCTCATGGTTATAATTATCCCCATTTTCAAGATGAGGAGACAGAGCTTCAGAGGGTTCAGTCAGCTTCCTTAAAGCTTCACAGACAGGAGCAGCTGGTCTGGATTCGAATCCTGGTGGTTGGCTCCCTCACTCAAGTCTCTAAACTGGGCACCCCCCTGCCTCTCAGAGAGAGGCTAAGTAGAGGTGCACTGATGGCTGCGTGAAGGCTGAGAGAGCCAACTCCACTTGACACAGATGCTCAGGCAAGCCCTGACTGCTGGGTCAAGGTCAAGGATCTCCAGAGGCTGAAAGTCTCTGGTCCCTGACGTGTGTGACCCCCAGTCTGCTTGTCAGGCATGCCGGGGACTGTTCAAGCTCCTATCAACTTTGCTTAATGCCTCACCCATTAGTTTTATTCAGAGCCCTTTATGTGTTTGAAAATATTCCTCTTCATTATTCATATTGTGCCACAAGAATGATATATTTGAAGAAATCATCATGAATAAAGTGGCCAATTTAGCAGTGAGATTTACTAGGAAAATACTCAGTAAAAAATAGTCAGCCACCACAGTTTCTGGGAGAGAAAAAAAATGCTGTTTGGGCCTTCGTAGTTATGGAACAATGCTCATAGCTGCGGGATCCTATTCAATAATGTTTCCTATAGCAATTCTCAGACAAAGAAAGAAAAAATTATTTTTAATAATGATAAAAGGGGAAAGAAAGAGGCTTCAATTCTAATCAAACCTCTCGTTACAGAAAAAAGAAATTATCCTCTTTCCCTCTATCGTTCTAAAATAGATTGGGGGAGGGTAAACATGTGTGTACATTAAAAATAGAATTGCTAATAATCTTGCAAGTAAGTATGCTGGGTTTGGGAGGCCAGATGGCAGGGCAGTAAGAGCTAGAGTCAGAAGCTCATCTCGACTCAACTCTCATTAGCTCTGCAGTCCAGGAGAAAGGTAGTTAGTTGGCATGACTGAGCCTCCACCTCATCATCCTTAAAATGGGGTTATTTTTGTACCTAGCAGAGATGATCAGTGTCTTTCAAAATTCACATTCTCCCTTTCTTTGAGTTGCATTGGCACTGGGAAGGTGCTGGTAAACCAGCTCACTGAAAACAAACAAAACAAAAGCCTTGATGTGTAGCCTTTGCTAAATGCTATGGTGTAAATACTCTCACCATGGCTGGCGTTTAGCTTCCTGTTGGACAGAAATGCACAGTCAGCTCTTGATCCCATGCAGCACTAAAGGAGCTGCCCAACCCCAGTCCACGTTTCCCAGCGTCCATCTGCCCAGGTTTTAAGGTGTGGTCATTGATTTTCCTCACCGATCTTTGTTGCTTCCAGTGCAAGCTTTTACAAAATGCAGTTGCCTCTTCCCTGCCCACTCTCACCTTTCTGATGGAGCCACGAAAACGGAGAAGCCTGAGTCCCTGAATCACTGTATGGAGGCAGCTGTCCCTGGGCACAGATACTCAGATGAAACTGTTAGGTAATTTGAAATATCCTTTTGGGGTCTTTTCTAGCATTACTCTAATGAATGAACCAGCATATGGGATGTTAATAAGAGTGCTTATCTCATAGGATTCTTTGAAAAGCACTTAGCTCAGTGCCAGGCACCCAGGGACACTAAATGTCCTCCCTATTACAGAAGCACGACAGAAATAGAATAATTAGACTTCTACATTATTATGCAGGAGAAACCTTCTAGTTTCCTCAAATACAGATAGACTCCTGTTAGGGGATGTCTATTTATTCATGAAGTGCACTTATTGAACATCTACTATTTGTAAACATAGAGAAGTCATCTTTTCTTTCGATGAGGCACCTGAACTCCGGTGGGGAGAGAAACCACGTATGTCAGTGGCTATCTGTCTATGAGGCAGAACGGGATGAGTGCCCAGTAAAATCTATAGTGAGCACTGAGTAGCTTCCAGGCACAGGGTAAGCACGGGCACCTTACATAAATACTTACCCTAAGGGCAGGTTTATTATTATCCCCATTTTACAGATAAAGAAACTGAGTCTCAGAAAAGTCGGAACTGGGATTTGAACCAGGGCAGCCTGACTCCAGATCCCACACTCCTACGCAGTGCATGGAACCACTCCTTGTAGTAGTTCAAGGAAAGTGCAGGGGTTACCAACAGATAGGGGCTTTGGAGAAGGGCCCTGAAGGAGAGGTGAGCCAGGTTATGCGAAGCCAAGGGCAGAGTTAGTCCAGGCCACAGGAATTTGGAAAGAAAGTGGGTTCCTGAGTATAGCAGGCCCCACATGCCTGGTTAAAGAGTTTGGGCCTATCTCCAAAAATCAAAAAACTTGAAAATAAATTCAAAACCAGACAGGGCTTGGATTATTCGGCTTCTTCCCTGCAAACGACTACCTGGCTTTAACTCCAAGTCAGAGCTATTTCGCTGATTAGCTCAGACTCCATACACTAGCAGTTTCTCTCCAGGACTCAGATTTATTTAAGTTCACCATTAAAATGCAAGCTGGAATCTACTCTAACATCTCCATAGCAATGAATGTCCTAAAAACCAGCGCCAACTTTAATGATTAAATTATCTTTATTTTATTTTCGATTCTTATATCTCGACATTTCCCCACACTTTATTACACTTTCACTAATTCAATTGTACTTTGCCAAACCCCAGAGAGGAGACGTGCTCCCCAAAGAGATCTATTCCAGCTGTGAAATATACGTAGTGTGGACATCTCTTCAAACACCATCATTTTCACAATGGTTATGGGGCCTCTTATCGCAGTAGTTTTAAGTCACAATTTATAATCCTGAATTAGAAAGAAAAACCTCTTCAACCCAAGGCAGTTCTATGTTCAGGATCTTATTGCAAGGATTGGTAGAGGGCATCATTATAAGGGAACGTGGTTTGTTTTGTGGTTTTTTTTTTTTATGTTCTTCAAGACATTTAACAGGAATTAGTGCTATTTTGATTGTGGTCATTGAAGGGGGAACAACTTTAGGGCATACAAATCATGGAGTGAGCCCAACGTTATAATTCACATAAAGAGTAGATTATAAAAGATAAAAGACACCGATGAGCCTGTGTCAAGTATCAGTTAGCAATGACTTTTCCATTCCTCAGACAGTTTTCACCCATTCCCAACCTAGGTAAGGTCAGAAGCCTGCCTGCCATGGTGGAATCACAAGGAGGAGGCCACCCAGAGGAAGAAAGTTTTTTTTAAATTGGTTTATTCACCTGCTCAAAACTTTCAGGTTGACCTGACCAGGCCATGTCCCATTCACTCCTTCTGCGAGCAGGGTAGATACTACCTCCTCCAGGAAGCCTTCCATGCACCCTAGCACAGGGACAAGCCTGTCTGCTCAGTGTTCCCAGCATTTATCCCTGCAGTGCACCCTGGCTGGGATGATTCTGGAGTATGTACTTCCTATGGTTGGTGGTAGCCATCTCCTGAACTGTCCAGCTTTCCTCTTCACCTCTGACCAGGGCCTCATCAGGGTAAGTCTGACACCCAGCTCAGTAAACACTGTGCAGGTGAGGCTGGCTTCTGAGGTCTGTGGCTCCTGAGGGTCCTGGGTCCATCCAAGCTCTGGGGGAAAGGCCAGGTTGGGGAGGGGTGTTGGAAACCCTCCAGTCTCTCTTGCTGCTCAAACGCCCATTGCTAATTCTGTGTCCCTCTTCCCCCCAGGAGGCTTCATAGGCGTCCGCTGCCTTTCCCATTCATTGAGGCCCCGCTTCCCCAGAGACAGCATTTGCTAGGCTGAGGGATGATTCCTTTGTCAGCAGCACATTGAGTTGGATCTGGGTAGTGAGGCACTCACCACCACCTTGCCCCCAGGTGGGCAGGGAGAACTCAGAAGGAAGGAAGGCATCCATACAGAGGCAAGAGCAGCTCCTTCCCCTTCAAAAAGGCCTCTCCTCCCAGGCCTGGGGGTGGGTGGAAGCTGTGTTTTGTTATCGGAAGGAAAGGGTAAGGACCTAGTCCTAAAATAAACAAAATTCCCTGGGAGAGAGAATCACACTTCACATAATCCAGTTCTCTCTTCAATTATTCATTCCACAATCATTTGCTAAAATTGTACTAAGTGTCCTCAGGAAAAGACAAGAGAATCTGGTGTAAACATAATGGATACCCCATCCTAACAAATCAAGGGAAAGACAAATGATTAAAAACAGAGCTAACATTTGCACAGAGCTTGTTATATGCCCGGTAATGTACTAAACACTAAATGTGTTTACTTTGCATCCTCTTGTGCAGGGGATACTTTTGTTATCCCATTTTGCAGATGAAGAAACTAAGGTTCAGACATTCAGTACTTTACCCAAGTCATGTGACTACTAAGTGGCGGTACTGAGCTTCAAGTCTGCGAAGCCTGAACTCTTAACTTCTCCTCCAAGTAAAACCTGTTGCTCACCACAGTACAATGGGCTCATTGCGCCAGTGAAGTTTATGCAACTATTGATTCCACGGGTATACTAAAAGAGAATAATAAAGAGTAAATTATCATACGTGGGTGTAGGGAGATCAAGAATGATTCCTCAGAAAAAGAGGTCATTTCATTGGAGCTGTAAAGGATGAGGAGCAGTTGGCATGGGCAAGAAGTGGAGGAAAGGGCATTTCATGTCTGGAACAGAGGAATTTTATATGACTGATGTGTGGGGGATGGAAGGAGCAGGGGAAATGGTGGAAGAGAAGAGGCTTAAGAACTAATTTGTGGTTAGACTGAGAAATCCCTTGTACAAAATGGTAAGAAACCAATTATTCTACCACACTCAATAGGAAATGGTGGCAATCAGTGCTTGCATTTTTACCTCAATCCCTCTCCTTTGCCATCGACCTCTCATGTAACTCTTAGCACTAAACAAAGAGCTCTGGAAAGCTGCGGTTATTTGGCAGGTCCATTTAGCAAACGTTCACCATGTGGGGGCAGAGAGGGCAGCAAAATGGTTTCAGATAGAAAGCCTCAATCTGCTCATTGGTGATAATCAGGAAACTCCGGAAGCTCAGATAATCTGTAACCTAGATCATGAATCCTGAAATAACACAAAGTGTTATTCCTCTGTGATGTTATTTTTAAAATGTACTCATCAGATGTATTTATATTCTGCATCTTTCAATTAAAAAAAGAAAGAATTTAAGGCAACTGAAAGAGCCAATGTAAAATATGATTAATAAAATGGGACTAGAAATAAGAAAACACAAAAGGGTCAGCACAGTTGCTGTGACTGAGTTTAGAACCAGGATCTGAGCTTCCTAGTGGCCAAAGCAATGAGGGAAACTCAGTGTTATGTAACTTGGATTGTCTGAAAGCAACAAACCACAACAGCTCCCCAGGGGAGACAGACTTTCCTAGTTCTAAAGTCTGAATGGAATATCTCAAGTTCAATGTTTCACAGGAAACACAGAAATAGCTTCATATGGCTTGTAGGAACCTTAAATAAAAGTTAAGAGACATGACATTTAAAGCAGTGTGTGGGAGGAAAGGGATGTGTCCACATATGGGAATTTCCTGGGATCCCAGCGTTTATTCTGCATTCATTCATTCATTTTTTTTTATCCCTCCGCTAACAGCTACTAATGACTCTTAAATGTTGGATTGTCTTCTAGGACCTAAAGTCAGGGAACCAGACACAGGAGGAAGAAGAAACTGAGAGGCGAATCATACGCCAGTGCTTGAGAAAAGCATTAACTGATGCCAGGCAGAAGCGAGTTTAAAGTCACCAAGGTGTGCAAGGGCTTAGCACACTCTGGGGATGGGGTTAGGATGAAAGTGGGCCCATTCTAATGTCCAGCTGTAGCAGCGGGCATCAGCAGACATTTGGTTTTCTTACATAAAAATCTCTTCAGGACAGGTCTGGAAGGCTGGACTGCAGCCCTGGGAATGATCCCAGCCTGTTGTGGGACTTGGGTGAGCCTTTTAACCTCTCTGTGCTGACTTTCCTGCACTTACGTAAAAAAAAAAAAAAAAAAAAAAAAAGAGACTCCAACCTTGGGATGCCCATCTCTGTCTTGTCCAGCAGAAAATTCTGACTCCATGTATGTGTCTTTGAGTCAAAGATAGGATTATTTGTGTCAATAATAAGTAAATAAATCTCTGATGTTTAAAAGGGACAAAGGTGTTGATCACAGAGGGCTTGGGAATCTATCAAGTCCTGCCCTTCTCTTCAAACCTCACAACCGTCTTTGTGGGGTATTTTCTTTCCCATATTAGACGTAAACACCCAGCAACTAAATCCTTAGAGAAAAATAGTTCAAGAACCAAAATATAAATTTTACATGATTACGGGGTGACTTAATATTGAATCTAACCCACATATAATTACATTGTTCAACACTGGGGTTATTTTCCCTGCTGCTATTATAACCATCTATCTTCCTAACAGGATAATTTGATCAGTTACCAGTTAGCATTTTTTCGGTTGTACATTTAGGGACTAAGTGACCTGAAGTGCAATCAGAGGAACACAACCGAGTTCCCTTGCTCTCGACTAACCAAGGGCTCTTCACCAGCCCAGCAAAGTTCCACTTTGGTTTTACAGTCGTGAAAGCATTGGTGCATTTCCAGACAGGGGAGCCACAAGTTTCAGCAAAATGGGGAAAATGCGATTGTGAGGATGAGATTGGACGATGTGCATGAAGCTCATGGCACACAGTAGGCATTCAATAAATGATGCTCCCTCCTTATCCTTGCTATGATTATTCTTCAGTGTCTCAGATGTGTCCTCTGGTGTCACTTCCTTGTGTTTTAATTTTTTTTTTTTGAGATGGAGTCTCGCTCTGTCGCCCAGGCTGGAGTGCAGTGACACAATCTCGGCTCACTGCAAGCTCCGCCTCCCGGGTTCACGCCATTCTCCTGCCTCAGCCTCCCAAGTAACTGGGACTACAGGCGCCCACCACCATGCCCGGCTAATTTTTTTGTATTTTTAGTAGAGACAGGGTTTCACTGTGTTAGCCTGGATGGTCTCGATCTTCTGACTTCGTGATCCACCCGCCTTGGCCTCCCAAAGTGCTGGGATTACAGGCGTGAGCCACCACGCCCGGCCTTTTTTTTTTTTTTAATGAAGATGAGAGACCTTCAAGGTCACACAGCCCCTGAGGAACTAAAGCCATACAAAAACAAAAGCCTCCAGTGCCATTGCCCAGGCCTCTTCCAGTCTGCCCTGCAGCTCCTGTTTGGGACACAGCCTGACGCTTTGCAGACTGACAGCGGAAGATGCTGACCTATTGGGTGTTCCTGCTGTCTACGATGGGCTCTGTGTGGCATCCAGGTCCGTGTCTCTGAGGCCTCGGTGTTCTTGACACGTGGAAGAGGTAACAAATGGGAAACTGCAATCCTGAAGATTACAGGATCCATCATAGTGTTCTGCAGACCCCAGCTGTGCTGTAGCCTCTACCACACAGTTAGCACGTGACTGTTCTCAGGGCGTCCTGCATATTGGTTGCATCTTCCTTACCAGGCTCTGCGGGGGAGACAAGGAGGTCACTGTTCCTGGCAGAGCAGGACACTGGGGGTGACCCTAACATTAGCTCATTCGGGGATCCAGCAGTCACAGAAGATGGCTAGAAAATGGGCCAATAGCCAACAGGCTCAAAATAAAATATACAAGATGGACATTAGAAGGAGCAGGGAACCCAGGGATGGCAAGATGGGAAGCGCACAGGCAGCAGGACCTGCAATATACAACGGCAAGTGTAAGTGACCTTGGCTGGGCACTTGTTTCTGTCCTACAAAGCCAAGGCAAGTCTGTGAAGAGCTGAGGTTCCAGGAAGGTTACGAGGACCAAAGGAAATGTCTTGGACAGTTTGGTAGGCAATGGGTTTTTAATGGAGATGAATGTGGAGATATCAGAACTGAGGACAATAGTTGCATCCACGTGGGATGCATTGGGAGGCAAGACTAGGGGCCTGGGCTGGGGCTGCTCAAACCTCCTCTGCACTGGGAGAGGGTCAGTGCCCCGGGATGCAGGGAGAACCAGGAGGGAGGTGCTCAGAGACAGATAGAGCATCCTCACACAATGCTGGTCACAAAGAGGTCCTTGGATGGATTCAGTGATCAACTGGTTGTTCAACCAATCAATTGACGTATTTATCTGAGTTCTCATTAAAGTTAGTGGAAACCTACTCTGCCTGCTTTTTGCAACAAAAGGAGTGGAGGCAGGCTATTGGAAGAAGGCAAGGGGTGGACAGATTTGATGGGAGGCTGAGGACCAGGCTTGTGTAGGACCAGGCTTGCACAGGAGCAGAGACAGCATTGGCAACCTGGCATGGCCCACTCCAACTGCCACCAAGGTCACAAAGTTGGCCTCTGGGAGTTTGTGTCCCATGGGCTGAGCCAAGGTCATGAGCCTGTCCCCTTGCTGTACCACCAAGCTGGTGGGAGAAGGACCTGGGCTCCTTGGTGTGGGAGGACAGGTGGCAGAGGGAAGGAGTCACCCAGGACTGGTCTCCTCCTGGATCCATGCAGAAGCCAGAATTTTTCCTAAAGGAAGAGAAGGGTGACATGATGCCAAGTGGCTAAAAAATAAAGAATAGTCCTCTACTCTGCCCCCTCTGACACTCCTATGGCCCTTTTGATTTTGTGTACTTGGTGTCTACCCTAAATAAAGAAAGCCTCATAGGAAAAAGACATGGGAGCACCATTGAGAATGTCTAGAATCTCATCCATAAGTTAACCCTGCAGTCTTTAGCAGTTGAACTTGACTGCCCCAGAAATCTGTAAAAGACAGCTGCTTCTACACGCATTCAACTTTATGGCTCTGGCCTTATAAGTGTGGGACCAGTGTCGCTTTTCCTTGCTTCTGCAATGAGATTTTTCCCTTTACTCAGTAGTGTTTAAAGTATGTATATAATATTGCATAAAAGCCATTCTATATGTACAATTTGGAGTCTGAAACCTTTTGTGGACTATTACGTCAAAAATGTTTTACTGGGTCACTGAAACTGTCTTTAACACAGTCATTCATTCATTGATTCTTCCATTGGCATGCTCATTCGCCAGGTTAGTGGTCAGTCATTTGGCAAACAGACTCTGAGCACCTGCTCTGGACCAGCCTCTGCTAGTTGCTGGGACACGGTGAAGGACAAGGGAGGATCCTCTGCTCTGGAGAAGCTGAAAGTCTAGGAAAAGATGGAGACATGCCAATTGTGAAATGGTAACACAGGGTGGCAGAAGCTCTGATGGGAAGTTCTAAGGTGCCCTGAAGGTGCACAGGAGGTTTCTAACCCTTGGGCTTTCTGCAGGAAGGTAGGTTGAGGTGGGTTAGGACCAGAAAAGCCTTCCTAGAGGAAAGGGCATCTCAGCTGAGACCTAAAAACCAATAAGAGCTTGCCAGGTGAGTCATTTCTAATGACAGCAACGTCATCTCCTGGCGAGGGTTTGCAAGCAGAGGAGTGATGCGAGCACCATGGCCTTTTATAAAGATGATTCTGCTGCCAGTGGTGTCTGCTATAAGCAGGGGAGTCACCACAGTGGCCTTGTATACAAATGGAAATTAACTGGCCTGAGTGAGACTAAAAGCACATTTGATTAAAGCCAGTAAGGCTCCAGAATTCCTACATGGGAGGGGCTGGGGTGTCTATCTGCTTCGAAGAGAGGCCCAGGGATCTGGTTTTAAATCTGAAGTGCTGTAATCATCTCACAGTGTACTCTTACATCTTTTTCTGGGGTGACCTGGGAGCTACAGTATTGAAAGAGTTGGAAGAGGTAAAAAAAAAAAAAAAAAAAAAAAAAGCCCCCAAGTCATGTCTTCCAATTAAAATAGATTCTTCCATCATCATTAAAAAAAATTAAATAAATGAATACGGCCAGGCATGGTGGCTCACGCCTATAATCTCAGCACTTTGGGAGCCCGAGGGGGCGCATCACGAGGTCAAGAGATCGAGACTATACTGGCCAACATGGCGAAACCCCGTCTCTACTAAAAATACAAAAATTAGCTGGGCGTGGTGGTGGGCGCCTGTAGTCCCAGCTACTCGGGAGGCTGAGGCAGGAGAATCACTTGAACCCAGGAGGTGGAGGTTGCAGTGAACCAAGACCATGCCACTGTACTCCAGCTTGGCAACAGAGCAAGACTCCATCTCAATAATAATAATAATAAATAAAAATAAAAAATAAACGAATACGAGGGGTGAGTTAGCTCCTTTGCACCAGAACAGAGAACAGTTAGGACACGGCCAGTGAAGCAGAGCATGCCCTTCTGATAGGGCTACCAGGTCATACTCAGGAGGCCCAGCTAAATGTAAATTTCAGATACACACAAATAATGTTTTTAAGTATGTCCCAAATGTCACATTATTTGTTGTCGATCTGAAATTCTAATTTAACTGGGAGTCCTGTAGCTTTATTTGCTAAATCTGGCCACCCTACCTTCTGAGCTGTCTCCAGATGGAACATTTCTGCTCCCCAGGATGCCACTCTGCAACTAGAAGGCGTGGATTTCTGTCCATGGGGCGTCTCTCCCTGTCCAGCTCAGCCAGATCCAGCTATGGACATTTTCTGGCTAAGGCACTCCAGGGGAGTTATGCATGGAACTGCGCTTCCACGGAGCTCGAGTCCTTCTGGGGGCTTCATTTCTCCTTCACGGCATGGGAAAGCTGGGCGAGGGGACCTCCCATTGCTTTTGAGACTGTTTGGTTGACAGAGCCAAGAAGAAAAGAAACGGAAATAATCTGCAAAAGGAATTTCAGAAGAAATAAAATATCAGCAGGGGAAGGTTTTCCATGGCAATCTAGAAGGACCCAGGAACCGACCCAGCACGTCCTACAGCCCTGCCACCACCACCGCCAACCTGGTGATGAGCTTAAGGAGAATTGCAAAGCACAAGACAAACCACTCACCCACCTCCCTGCCTCCAGGGACCCCAGCTCCCATCATTACCATGGCCTGACGTGACTTTTCCTCCCTACTCCCACTCGTGACTCCTTGACCGGGCCCTCAGCAAGGAAAAACTGGATTCAGACAACCCGGAGCCTGGCTCCCCACTCCCTCACTGACTGCAGTGGGGGCAAGTTAATTGTCCTTCCCAGTGCAGGCAACAAACAGGCTTAAACAAGCTAATGCAGGCAAGCCCTAAGGGACAGCGGTGTGTGCCTTGTTCCTCCTGGCAGGGCCATGCCTAGCACGGTGTCCGGTTCATAGTAGATGCTCAATAAATCTTCCCTGTGTCTGAACCTGGAATGAGGAAATGCTGGGCTCCGTTGTCTGTGCTATTCTGATTATAAGGAGAAATAAATGGACTTTTCTGAAACAGCAGACACCATTCACTACTAAATTCACTTTAAAGTACACGAGGAATAAAAAAAGGGGGGCCTCTGCATCCCATATCACCACTGAGGAAAGAGATAAGGTTTATACACAGAATGAATTCAGGCTTATATTTATGTAGAGAAGTAATCAGGCCATCAAAGCAGAACAAGAAAGTGAAAGGGTGTTAAGACAAATGGATTTAAAAGCACACAATACCAGTCCCTGATTTGCTTTCCCAGGCAATGAAATATTTCAGAAGATTAAAAATGGTTATGTAACACCCAGAATCCACATTGTCAAAAAGATTTGTAACTCAATGTTTTCCTACCCAGGTACCAAATGAAAGAGTTTCATCTAGGGTTTGATCCTGGCAATTTTTTTTAAAGATATAAAATACATTGAAATATTTAAATTGCTTGTCAAATGTAAACTTGCCCATGTCCTGACACTTTTAAAATATATCGTGGCTTCAAACATCACTTCTCCTGATAGGATGTTTTAAGTTGTTTTATAATGCATTAATAGTGAAGATCAGAATCCGAAAGACTACTGTATTTGTAATAGTCACTTTTTTTTTTCCCCTCATCCCCTGTAATTTCCAGAATGTAATTCTGCCCCCAGCTGGTTAAAACATCTCTGACATCAGAGAGAAATGGGGAACTTCTAAATGTCTCCGTTCATCGGGGACCTTCATCAGGGGAGGACAAGGGCATTTGGCTTGCACAGCTAACAACCGCCTTCGGGAGTGCGATTCCCTCAACTCTGGGAGGCCGTGTTTGTTTGTCAGAGGCAAGCATGCGCTATTTCTCTTTATACAAGCAAGGAAACCTAAAAAGAGGGGAATGCATTTCAGAAGACCCGGGTTTGCTCTCTTCCTCCTCGGGAGCCTTACCGTTAATGAGGTATCGATTGCCTGGCTATGATCATTGTGCCGTCACTGGAGATCAGTCCAGGATGGAAAGTTAATAAAGATGACTATCACAGCGCAGTCTGCGTCCGAAGGCACGCCAAGGCACTCGGATTTGTTTTCTTAATGTGGGTGTTTTCTCCGTTTCCATTAAGTTTTCTAAAATTTATTCCTGCTTGCTCACACTGCTGCAAGAGCTGCAGAACCAACATCTCTAGTACTGCAGAGAGCTCTGTCCTCAGTCGGATGGGCCATCCTTCTCCCCGACGTCAGCAAGGAGCAGCCAGGGTGGGGAGCCCAGGCCAGGGTTTGCATGTTTGTAAGCACTACATCTTTGACCCCCTACAACCCCCAGCAACTGTCAACCACCTTTGTGGTGGAGGAGGGAATTTTAGAACTCACGAGGGCCTATACAGAGAACTCAGAAAATGACGCTGAAGTCGAAACTGCCAATCCCCCAGCTCAAGAGAGCAACTGGAGGCCTAAGAGAGGCCCAGGGATTTTAGTCAGTATGGCTGTTTTAAGATTTTAAGAACAGGATCAATGGAATGAGTGAAAGGATAGTGGCATTCCTTATCTGCCCGTCTTAAAATCACCTGGTGGTGACCCTTGGTGATCTAACAGGGCATAGTCGACAGAAAGTTGGCTCTGGAACAAGAAGGTCTGGGTTCAGATCCCACTTCTGTCAACTCCCGTCTTGTGACTTTTGAAGGCTGTTTGACTTCGCAGGACCTCCTTGCATTGTTTGTGAAATTTGCAAAGTCATGATCAAGATTTAAAAAACAGCAGTGCATCTGAAAGTGCTGGTACATTCCTGGGTGTGCCGGAAGCACTCAGTGAATAGAAATATTTCTTCTCTTCCCAGGGTTTAAGATGGGAGTGGCACATTTTTTCTGTAAAAAGCCACATCTAGTACATAGTTTAGGCTTTGCAGTTTGTCCTTCCTGGTGCAGGCAGCAAACAGGCTTAAATGAGCTCATGCAGACTAAAAGGCAAAATCGAGGGTATGACATAAATACTTATACAATAAGAGGGAAAACATTTTTTCTCAAAATTTTTATTGATGTAATTAAAAATGGAATGGTTGGGTATAATTATTTTTTATCATACAGGTCTGCCCGTGAGAAAAATGAATTTTTGAGATAATATTTTATTTAACATCTGATAGCATTTCCTATCTTCAAATCAACTGCAAATGTTCATTGTAAAAACTGTTCTCAGCTTGCAAGCCATGTACAAACAGGCTCAGGCCGGATGTGACTACAGGCTGTAATGTGCCAACCCTGGATTTCTGAATAGAAAGCCTTTCCTCTCACACATGCATCTCTGTTCATGTCCTCTGGCCCCTTTAGGTTCCTGAATCAAACTGTTTGCCTTCCCTTCTGCTGTGGTCTGAGTGTTTGTGTCCCCTAAATTCCTGCAGTGAAACCTAATCTCCAGTGTGAAGGTTGTAAGAGGTGGGCCTTTAAGGACGTCACGGGGTGGAGTTCTCACAAATGGGATCGGTGTCCTTGTAAAAGAAATTCGAGGGAACTTGTTCATCCCTTCCGCCATGTGAGGACACAGTGAGAAGGCACTGTCTGTAAACCAGAAAGTGGTCCCAGATGCTGACTTGCTGGCCCTTTAGTCTTGGACTTCCCAGCCTCCAGAACTGTGAGGAATAAATGCTCATTGTTTATAAATTGTCCGGTCTATAATATTTTTGTTCTAGCAGGCTGAACTAAGACACCTTCACTCACCATAAGACCGTGCTTCTCTGTGACACCTCTTCTGGGAAGCGTTCCCTGATTCTGCCTTGTCCGTACAGAATGAATAGCACCATCTCTTTATTTATTTATTTATTTATTTATTTATTTATTTATTTATTATACTTTAAGTTCTATGGTACATATACACAACCTGCAGGTTTGTTACATATGTATACATGTGCCATGTTGGTGTGCTGCACCCATTAACTTGTCATTTACATTAGGTATATCTCCTAATGCTATCCCTTCTCCCTCCCCCCACCCCATGATAGGCCCAGGTGTGTGATGTTCCCCACCCTGTGTCCAAGTGTTCTCATTGTTCAATTCCCACCTATGAGTGGAACATGCAGTGTTTGGTTTTCTGTTCTTGCGATAGTTTGCTCAGAATGGTGGTTTCCAGCTTCATCCATGTCCCTACAAAGGACATGAACTCATCCTTTTTTACAGCTGCATAGTATTCCATGGTGTATATGTGCCACATATTCTTAATCCAGTCTATCATTGATAGACATTTGGGTTGGTTCCAAGTCTTTGCTATTGTGAATAGTGCCACAATAACATATGTGTGCATGTGTCTTTATAGCAGCATGATTTATAATCCTTTGGGCATATACCCAGTAATGGGATTGCGGGGTCAAATGGCATTTCTAGTTCTAGATCCTTGTGGAATCACCACAGTCTCTTCCACAATGGTTGAACCAGTTTACAGTCCCACCAACAGTGTAAAAGTGTTCCTATTTCTCCACATCCTCTCCAGCACCTGTTGTTTCCTGACTTTTTAATGATCGCCATTCTATCTGAATGCACCATCTCTTCTTAACACAGACTCCTTTGGCTGACTCTGCAGGGAGACAGACAGCCCCTTGAGGGCAGCCCTGAATTTTCTTATTTAGTGTATTCAGTAGGTATAGCGCCAGCACCTATAGAGCTAAGCACATGTCTTTGGGGAAGGAAATGATGTAGGGGTTAAATCTGGGCCACACTAGGGACAAAGATCTTGCCCCTTCCCAGTGATTGAGTAGCAGCCATGGGTGATCAATAACAATAATAAGTGCTAGCACAGACCCAGTGGTTGCCACTAACTGGGTAGTCATTGTATTATCTCACTTAATCCTCACCCATAGTATAAGGTAGATACTATTATCTCTCCATTTTACAGATGAGAAAAATCAAGGTCAAATTGCTTGGGTGAGGTCTATGGTTAGAGTGTGGTCAAGCCAGGAGTCCAACTTGTGGACACCTCACTCCTGAGCCCATTCAATTGCCCCAGCACCTGCCTGTGCAGGCAGCTCCTCACACGGCATCCTGTCCCATCTCTACAGCCCAGTGAGCTTCCCTAAGATCATCATTTTACTACCATTTTCCTTTTAATCCTCCAGTGTTATGAACTTGAAGCCAGACCCCCAAAAGTTTCATTTTATGTATTGAAGACATTTCCCCAGATGTCCCGATGCTGCTGCTTGTCCCTTTGCCTGTGGTCCAGGCAGAAGAGGTGAAGCCAGGTGGAGGAGTCATTGAATGGCAGTCTTGAAGGTGCCCTTGGCAATCAGGTGGGGAAACTGAGGCTCAGAAAGGTGAAGGGTCCTTTCCCAGGTGGCACAGCTCTATGATGATAGTAGCAGAGCCTAGAATAGCAGCAATAGCTATGGAGACAAAAAAAGATGAGGTTACATTGAGTGCCAATGTGCCAGGCAGTATGCAGAAGAGCTTCCTTGGATGAGCTCCGGCAAATACCTCAGCAAGCCACAGCACTGGGCAGTATCAGAATGTCCTGGAGAATGGCGTTAGGTCACGCATTGGTAAGTGAAGGAGCTGAACCAGCTGGACCTCGCCCAGCCCCATCACTGTGTTCCTCAGGAAGGTGGGTGTGGTGCAGGGGCCACCTAGGACCAAAGGGCAATGCCAGAGTCCCCCCAGCAGGACTGGGTCTGCAGCATCAGGAGTGACCCAATGGTCTCCCCTCAAACTATGCCAAGGCTTTGTGGTTCTGGTATTTCCACCAAGCTGAGTAAGTGCCACCAGGAGATATAAGTTCTGTCTTGGCTGTGCCTCTTCCTGCTCCTATGACTTTGAGAAGGCCACTTCATCTCTCAGAGACTCAAGTTTCCTTCTCAGTGAAACAGTGCTCTTGGTGACTTCTCAATGGCTCTTGAGTTGTTCTTCAGTCCAAGAGTTCTGTTGGCTGTTCAACTTCATTTCCAACATGCTCCTGTGAATCACCAGCCAGTGCCCTGCTCTGCTGAAATCAACCAAGTCCCAATTTCTCTCACTTCCACACCTAACCCTGTGCTTCCTTCCATCACCTCCTGGGAGTCACCTGCTGGTATGGTTTGGCTGTGTCCCCACCCAAATCTCATCTTGAATTCCCATGTGTTGTGGGAGGGACCTGGTTGGGGGTAACTGAATCATGGGGGCAGGTCTTTCCCATGCTGTACTCATGACAGTGAATAAGTCTGACAAGAACTGACGGTATGATAAGGGGGAGTTCCCCTGCACAAGCACTGTTTGTCTGCTGCCATCCATGTAAGATGTGACTTGCTCCTCCTTGCCTTCTGCCATGATTGTGAGGTTGCCCCAGGCACATGGAACTGTAAGTCCAATTAAACCTCTTTCTTTTGTAAATCTCCCAGTCTCGGGTATGTCTTTACCAGCAATGTGAAAACAGACTAATACATCTGCCCACCACCACATCTCCACTCACAGGCCCTGCTGGCACTGGAATGCAAGGATGGAATGAGTGCAGTCTCCTTCCTCGAGGAGTTCACCATCTGCAGAGGAGATGCCATACCCATTCACATGGTTCTAATCTTGGGGGACAGTGACCAGTGCCATAGAGAGGAAGGCACACACTGCTATGGAAGTTTAGAGGTGGAGGTCTCTTTAAAGAGAAGAGGATAGGAGGATAGGCAGGCTTCCTGGAGGGGCAGCATCTTAACCTGGAGGGGACAAGTAGAGCTGACTTGGAGATTTGGGTTTTGAGGGAAGGGTCAAGGAGAGAAATAAGAGCAAGCACAGTAGGGTGGAAAGAACTCATTTTACAGATCTGCAAATTGGCTCCACCAAAAGCTTTTCCATCTACCTTCCCATTTGTCTCCTCTCCCAGAGGGGTTTTGACTTATGAGCACCTCCAAGTGGGGATGCTTTCCACCAAGTCCCAGAGCTCAGCCCAAACCTTCTGCTGTGCTCTCCCCCATCTTTACACTTTATTTCAGACACTTTTCATGGGGTCAGGGCTCTACAAAAAAAAAGGGCAACTTGCAAAAAACTATGCAAGTTGGGGCACTCCCTTCATCACACATAAGCCATGGGACTCTGGCCAATTGGCCTCCCTGCCGAGCCCCTTTGTCCTGATCAGTAAAGTCGGTGTCTATTATCTGTCCTAGAGAGCCTCTTACCGGGTCACCAAGGACCAAGAGAGAAAAACAGACAAAAGAGCTTTTGGAAGTATAAATTATTAGAGCAAACGTGATCCCATATTAGTAGTAGTAATCATTATTACTGATCTTAACTCATAATTAATTACTGCTATTTTAGTAATTAATTATTATTATTAATGATTTATTGCTAATTACTTATTATTAATTGGCTGCTTACTCTGTGCCCTACCCCATCTGACACTGGGGGCAGGGGCAGAGAGCAGAAGGGATAAAATCCCTGGGAGGCCCTCCTGTGTGCCCAGCATGGTGACTTGCCCCACTCCACTCCATCCTTCATAATAGACCTTGTTTGTTTGTTGTTGTTGTTTTGTTATTTTGTTTTGTTTTGTTTTTAAGGTGGAGTCTTGCTCTGTCACCAGGCTGGAGTGCAGTGGCACAATCTCGGCTCGCTGCAACCTCCACCTCCCAGGTTCAAGTGATTCTCCTGCCTCAACCTCTTGAGTAGCTGGGACTACAGGCGCCCGCCACCACATCTGGCTACTTTTTTTGTATTTTTAGTAGAGACGGGGATTCACCGTGTTAGCCAGGATAGTCTCGATCTTCTGATCTCATGATCCACCCACCTCAGCCTCCCAAAGTGCTGGGATTACAGGAGTGAGCCATTGCACCCGGCTGACCTTGTTTTATAGAGAAACTAAAGTCAGTGAGGTGGCATGCACTGCCCAAGGTGGCACAGCCAGGAAGTAGCAGAAATGGGATTTGAAACTAGGTCCATCTTCTTACTAGCTGATGCTTCCTAGTGGGGCACAAGCTGCTTAGGATGTCTTTTCCAGGGCCCTTAAGGTGCTCACGGTGACATCGGAAAGTCAACATATGCCTCATTCATTCATTCCTATTATGGCTCCAAATCCTTGCTGTGCCCAGGCCTCTGCACAAGCTGTTCCCACAAACTTCACCACTCTCTTCTCCTCTCCTCCCCATTGCAGGCAAACTCCCATTCTTAAAGCAAGGTCCAGGCTCTGCTGATACACACAGGTATTCTCTTAGAGGATCTCGTCATATCATTCTTTTGATGTGACATCTGTTTCCATCTCTCTCCTATTACACCATAAACTACATGAGGATAGAGGGCTTGTCTTTTCCATGACAATATTTAATGTATTTTGTCCAGTGTCAATAAATTAGTAGAAATGAGGGAAAGAAAAGAAAGGGGGAGGGAGAAAGGAACAATAAGAGGAGAGGAGGAAATGAGAGAGGGAGAGAGGGAGGGAAGGAAGGAAGGAAGGAAGGAAGGAAGGAAGGAAGGAAGGAAGGAAGGAAGGAAGGAAGGAAGGAAGGAAGACAGGCGGGCGGGAGGGAGGAACTGTCAGGTGACTCTGAGCTATTTGTGATTCATCTTTGTTTGCGACTTATCTGGAATCTTGAAGTGAACTTCGGAGACCGTTAACTTCTTCTTACACAATGCTTTCTGTGATACTTTCTCTTTGTTCTAATTTTTTCCAAATCTCTCAACTTTCAACGTCCCACACTTTGAGTTACATCGAAGCCCACTTCACTACAAAAACTTCAACTTGCAATCTTGTTGTCTCAAACATCCTAAGGTTGTATAATAACCCAATGTCTTTGTTCTCACGATGAGAGTATGCATCAAGAATCAAAGAAGCAAGAGGAAAAAGAACGTTCCAGGCTATTACTGTAACAATCCAATTACAATGCCTATCAAACTTAACTTCACAGGTTATAGCTCCTAATTGCCTGACAAAAATTGACACTTCAGTCGCAACAGCATAATATAATCAGAGTCCAAATTAAATTTGATCGTGGGCAGAAAACGATGCTATCATTTGAAGGCATGGAAACAGGAGATCAACTAGCATGATACCAGGGATCCGAAATGAAAATTATTCATTAATGGCAATGCGTTTCTGATAATGGAAATGACACAGTTCAGACGGCTTCGTAAAAACACTATTAATTAAAAAGATGATAGACCTAACAAGCCGTAGAAACCAGAGGACTTTTTTTGGGGTGTGCTTGTTAAGGTGAAGGATGACAATGTGTAAGAACAGAAGTTGATGCACTTTTGTTGGAAGTGTTTCGCTGACGCATGAGCCAAGTTTACTGGCCGTTGCTTTGTGAAGTGACATTCTCCAGGGGGCCATGTTCCAGGACTATAAAAAAAAAAAAAGAGAGAGACTTTGGCCGTAATACGGCTCTGCAGTAAGTGCAAATGGTGCTGGCTGTAAAACAGAAGGGCCCAATTCATAAAAGAAAAGGCTCAAGGGAGTTTGGGGTCCCGTAAAAGAAAAATATGCCTGGACGATGCTTGAAAGGGCGTGTGCACGTGTGTGTGAGAGTGTGTGTGTGTGTTTTGTTTTCCACCTTGCAAGGTCTGTGCGATTTGTCCCAGAGGGTGACATTAGCGATAAGCTCCACCCCCCAGACCTCCCCGCCCTCCCCCCAACACACACACACACACTCATACACTTCACTCTCACAGATGGTCCTGATTTGAACAGTAACTTACCTGGCCAGCCTTTCCACAATCCCTAGTTTAGGGAATTGAAATACGCAAAAGGACAGGCAAATCTAAGAGCCTATCAGGGTTTGGGTACAGAAATTTAAAGTTCTTTTTTTTGTTGTTTAAAAAACATCACCACAAAATAATATCCTTTGAGAACGAGTTACGTGTTCATGTTTTGAGTTGTCTACTCATTCAAACAATATTTTCTGAGTGCCTTTGATACATTAAGCCTCATCCTATGATCAACGGGGAATTGCACTGAACCAGACAGACACTGTTCCCTTCCTCAGTCTAGCCAAAAAATGGGTGTTGGCCAAGTGCTTAGCCTTGAAAAAGAATTACAGAGAGTGAGACCAGAGACCAGAAGTGCTCACTGTGTAGAGATCAGGAGGGCTTCTCAGAAGAAGTGACATTGAAGGTGAGACCTGAAGTGGGAGACTAGTGAATGATGAGGGGATGAGAGTGAGGGAAGAGTCACAGCTTAGGAAATGACATATTGACACCGCCAGTTATAATTGTGGGCACAGCAAAGCTATGAGACTTCCCAAAATATTAACAAATACTACTACTGCATTCATCGAAGGACACTGTTCAACTTAACTTGAGGCTTTAACTCGCCTTTAACTGGGCAAAGGGTCTTAGTTACAGGACTCTTGCATTAAAGGCATGAGATGCAGAAGACAAGAGAGGACAATGCTTTCCCCCACCCTATTAGATTCAGGCGCAGCTGTGTGACTGGCTGTGTTGACCACACATGGGCAGGGTGGCTGTAGGCCGCTTACAAACAGAAGCGTTGAGAGCCATCTCACAGCCCTGTTGAGCTCTTTTCCTTCCCTCCTAAGGACTGGTGAAGTCCCAGGCTGGGTCCCCTCCCTCAGCCTGAACCCCATGGTGAAAATGATGCAGCGCCCCCGCTACCAGGGAGGGGTGGCACAAGCAAGCAATGTGTCCTTATATGTCAGCCACTGTGGCTTTGGGGCTCCTGCGAGGGCAGCTCAGCCTAGCCTGTCTTCATTAGTGTAATAGCCAGGTGGGCGTGCAGGGGAGAAGGAGCCAGGGACGAAGGGGTGTCCCTAGCATCTTATCAGAACCCAGTGGGTTAAAGAAGCAGGGAAATTGGGGCCTGGAAGAGGAAGGATCTGAATGGATGCTGCTTCAGAGAAGGAGATTCCGGTTCCACCGAAAGAAAACCTTCCCATGAGATTGGCGCGTGGTCCTTGGCAATGGTTCGTGAGGTCACTTGAAACCCTGAGACTCAATGATTTTCTGATTCCGTACAGGAAGTCAGGTGTCACCAATCCGGGGACCACTAGTGACTATGAAGAACAACCCATAGCCTCAGTTGTTCTATCCAATTTGTTTTAGTCTAGGCCAGCATCATTCAGTGCAAACTCTATTTTGAGCCTAACAAAGTGATCTAAAATGTCGTAAAATATGCAAACTGCAACCCCAGCGTTTCCACCTTCTGTTCTTCCCCTCTCCTCTCTCTCCTTTCATTCCTCTCTCAATCTTTAAAGAATAAGGAGGCTGGCGAAAGGTGCAAACCTTATGGGGGGAAGGACATTTGACTGCCACACAGAATTTTCACAATTCTGGACCCGGGGTAGCCCTGCAGCAGAACGGGGTTCTCTCAACTCGGAGCTCCACATGGCTGGCGGCTGAGTGTCTGCACCCTTGTTAACAATTCCTAGTGAGTGGGATGGAGGCCGGGATCTACCCCGGGCCTGGGCTCGTCCAAGCGCCCAACAGTGAGGCTCATGGCTTTGTCGACGGGGTCTGACCAGTGGGCAGGCCTGTGGCAGGAAGTTGATCGTCCGTGTTCTGTGAAGGGCCTCCACTCCACAGCTGTGTGCAGCCTCCCTCCTGCTGAAACTCACTTGCAAAGTGAAACAGGTTGGCAGCCTCATGCCAGAGAGAGCTTCTGCAGGCAGCGAATCCCCTTGGTCCACGCTCCCCAAAACATTTTACAAAAACAGAAGCAGTAACGGAGATGGGGGTGGACCTCAGACCAGATCATGCAAACTCATGAGATCCTCGTGGGAAACATTTTATCCCAGTTTCACAGATGAAGACACTGACTCGCGGATAAATCATGGAATAGGCCCAAAGTCATCAGCTAATAAGAGGTGGAGCCAGGATTCAAAACCAGGAGTGTTCTTTGGAGCCCACACCCTCCCCATGAGGGATGAGAGGCCAGGCCACTGCTGCTGTCATCTCTACCCTCTATCCTCCCTCTCTCTCAGACTTGTGCTCGCCCCTATTGCTCCACAAATCCGCCCGCTTCTCATCTCTGCTTCTCTCTGCAGACTGGCTTCCTCTGCTGGCCTCTCTGTTCCCGCACCCCTGTGACCTCAGCAGACACCTGGCTCTGGCTGATTGTGGTCCAACCCTGGCCCAGACATATCCATGAACCTGCAAATGTCTCCCAACAGCCAACGGAGTCAGAATTTCCATGTCATAACCCCAAAATGCCCAGCAGACAGTATCTGGCTGGCCCGAGGGAATGAGGTTACCTGGTAACCGAGATAGCTGCACAGGCCCATTCCTGTGGCAGGCCTCTGGATGGGAGTGGATACTTCTAGAAGCCTAGGAATAAGGAGGTGGTTCCTTACAGCTCCATTATACATCCAAGCACTGTATCTGACAGCTCCAAGCCTCTAGGGCTCTTTGACTCATTTTGCTCCTCCAAAGCCACCATGCGCTCTTTCACTCATTCAGTAAATATTTGCTAAGCACTAAGGGCCAGACTATGCTCATCGCTGGGAGTACAGTGGTAAATAAGGCAGGCACGCTCCTTCCCTGCGTGGAGCTTCTGTTCCTAGTGGGCAGACAGACCTAAACCAATACATAAATGGTGATGAGAGGTCACTTCAGTGGGACCTGGTCTCTGAATGAGATAAACAGGAGATGTGTGGGAGAGTAACTGAGGGTGTGGGGGAGGGAGATAGGGGAGTGGTCTCCTGCAGAAAGGACGTCCTACAGGAGTTAGCATCAGAACTGAGACCTGTGCTTGGGGACCTAGAGGCCACCAGGACAAAAGGGTAGAAAGGAAAGACCTGGCTGTGCTTGAGAAATGCAGAGGCTTCCAACTGGCCCGGGGTGGATGCCTGGGGAGAGAGGCCTTCCTACACCTGACACCCAAAGGAGTTTTCTCTGCAAGCCCAGGATTCTGCAGCTCAACATCCTGCTTGAATTCTTCAATGCATTTGTCACGATGTGCAATTATGTTCCAGTTTGTCTCTTTTTTAGTGTCTGTTTCCTCCATGAAGTTCTTCTAAGTGCCACGAAGCCAGGGATCTTCTCCATTTTCCCTCCATAGTACCCCCTCTGCCTAGAAAGACACACAGAATGGATGAGAAAATGAATGAGAGAGAGAAGTGCAAGCCATTGGAAAAGGATCTTGTCTAGGGATGGGTTGGAGCCCAGGCTGAAGCAAACATTCCCCACACAGGCTCAGGGGTGCTGGGCAGCAGCTGGGCCCACAGTGGTCTCTTTCCTTCCTCCCTTTGTTGTGCATTATCCAGAAATAAAGCGGTGTTGATATGGTGCTTTCAGATGGCAATGATCACGGGAAACGGCCTCTCATTATCCTGCCTGCCTATTGTTTGTTCCAGGTAGAAGTACTCATCCAAGATCACACCCAGCACATGTTCACAAAGAAAAGGATGGCTCCCCTGGCTGTGCCTGCAAGGGCAGACACTGGAAATAAACAACTGGCAAGTTCCAAAAAGAGTTTAATGGTCCCCTAGCAGCCTGTGGTCCTGCCATGCTGGAATCAAAGCATTTATTCTCCTCTTACATGCAGTGATATCTGGAAGGCTTTGACTTGTTTTCCATTGTAGGAATTGCACTTGTTGGCCCTAGACACCAGGAAAATAGCAACACCTGTGTTAAAATGGCAAGGAGTTCTTGGCAGCAAAAGCCTCATCTTTGTGATTAAAAAAAAACAACAACAAAAATTTAAGGTTATCTACCCAAATCATGTGCTCCAGAGAGTGTGACATTAAGAGGCTCAGTGCAAGCTACCAAAATAACGGGGAGAAGAATAAGGAGATGACTAACTTCTCCCTATAACTAAAATAAAATTAAAAATGAATTAAAGAGTTAAATGGTCAAATGGAAAATAGAAAAGCATTAGTAAATATTTCTATAACTAGAGATGAGAAAAATCTTATTAACCATAGTAGTCACAGAACCTAGGAAGAAACCAAAAGAGAAAATACTGATATAATCTACACAGAAAAGATAAGATCCTGGCTGTAAAATATAAGAATAAGATTAAAGAATAAGCTTTAAACCAGGACAAAATATATTTGACATGGATATAAATAGTAACTTTAACATGAAGAGATCTTTTACAAATAAAGAAGATGATGCCCCCCAACCACAGAAAAATGAGCAAATAATATGAACAGGCAATTTACAAAAGGAGAAATCTAAACGACCAATGATCTTTTAGAAAAAAAATCTACATAACAAGTAATCGAAGAAATAAAAATTAACAAAATAATCAGATACAACATTTTAGCTATTTAAATTGGCAGTGAGGCAGTGATTTACAAAAAAAAAAAAATTTTTAAGGAGATGGTGGTCTCACTCTTTCACCCAGGCTGGAGTGCAGTGGCACAGTTATCATTCTCTACCCCCTAAAACTCCTGGGCTTAAGCAATCCTCCCACCTTAGCCTCCTGAGTAGCTGAGACCACAGGAATGAGCCATCATGCCTGGCTAACATTTATTTATTTACTTATTTATTTTGTCGAGACAGTCTTGCTTTGTTGCCTAGGCTGGTCTCAAACTTCTGGCCTCAAGCAATCCTCCCACCTCAGCCTCCCAAAGTGCTGAGATTACAGGTGTGAGCCACTACAACCAGCTGGCCATAATTTTTTTAAAGCAATAATACTCCATGTTGATATCATGAGGGGGATTAGAAAATTACATGTACTGCTTGGAGAGACTGTAATAGTCACACCATTTGAGGAGGCCAATTTTCACTTAAACCCTAATTTTTAAGCCCACACCTATGGTAGACCGACTAACAGCCTCTCAAAGATGCTCACATTCTAATCTCCAGAAGCTGTGAATATGTTAAATTATATTCAAAAGGCAATCAAAGCAGCAGATAAAATTAACTTTGCTAATCAGCTGACCTTAAAAGAAGAAGATTATCCTGGACTGACCAGGTGGGCCCAATATAATCCCAAGGGTTCTTAACAGTGGAAGGGGGAGACAGAAGGGTAGTATCAGAATGATGGGATGTGGGAAGGACTGGACCAGCCATGGCTGACTTTGAAGATGGAGGAAGAGGCTGTGAGCCTAAGAATTGCAGGCAGCCTCTAGAAGCTGAAAAAGGAAGGAAACAGAGTCTCCTCTAGAACCTGCAAAAGGAACGCAGCCTGCCACGCCTTGACTTTAGCCCAGTAAGATCTATTTTAGACATTGGACCTCCTGAATTGTAACATAATAAATTGATGTTGTTTTAAGTCACTAAATTTTCTATGGTATGGCAGCCACAGAAAACTAATACAGTACCCTTCCCCCAACAACAAAAAAATAGGATCTCTAGTTATTTCTTCCATTAGAAGTACTCTAAAATGTAACCAAAGATATATATTCAATGACGATATGTAATAGTGACATTTTGGGATCAATTTCATTACGCATATATGCAATTACTGAAAAATTACATATACCCACAACACAGAATACTATGCAGCCATTAAAATCATTATGATTTTAATCACAGGGATTTAAAAATCATATTATGATGCTTAAAAATAATAATGATTTTAATGGCTGCATAGTATTCCGTGTTGTGGGTGTACGTAATTTCTTTTCATGGGAAGATTTCTGATATATCGGTTTAAAGGCAAGTTACAAGAAAATATGTACAGTAGCATACAATCTTTGAAAAACTACTCGTCTTTAACATATCTATGCCAAGATATTTGCCATGCTCATTGGGTGGTAGGACTATAAATAACTTTATTTTTCTTTTTGTGATTATATTTTTCAAGTATCCAGCATAACGTCTATATGACCCAAGCAATTTTGAAGAGAGTATTATAAAAGTGTATTCTAGCACATTTGTATGATGAAATAACATGCCACCATTAAAAAATATAATCAGCCGGGTGCAGTGGCTCACACCTGTAATCCCAGCACTTTGGGAGGCCAAGGCAGACGGATCATGAGCTCAGGAGATCGAGACCATCCTGGCTAACACGGTGAAACCCCGTCTCTACTGAAAATACAAAAAAATTAGCCGGGTGTGGTGGCGGGCGCCTGTAGTCCCAGCTACTCAGGAGACTGAGGCAGGAGAATGGCCTGAACCCAGGAGGCGGAGCTTTCAGTGAGCCGAGATCGCGCCACTGCACTCCAGCCTGGGCGACAGAGCGAGACTCCATCTCAAAGAAAAATAAATAAATAAATAAATAAATAATCAAATTGTAGAAGGCTATTTCATGGCACTGGAAACTATTAACGACATATTACTAATTGAGAATGTTTCCATGATGGTAAATATATGACGATCCATATTGAGCTTAAAAGAAAAATATGCATATACACAGAAAAAAGATGGACTGGAAATACACCAAAATATTACTGGTGATGGGACTATGAGAGGTTTTGATTGTCTGTATAGGTTTTCTGTAATTGGAAGCACATGGATAATTTTTGTTGCTGCCGATGTTTTCAGAAAGCACTTGGCGCTGGTCTCCTGGACAGAGGTCCCGAGTGGCCACCTGGTAGTCACAGCTATAAGCTCAGGGGAGCCCTTCCTGCCTCCCTGGCGGACACATTCCGCCCTTGGGGATGGCATGCACCAGCCCTGCAGAGGCCAAGGACCTGGCACGGAGGACGCAAATTCTGGTTGTGACAGAGTCTGCTTTTCACATAAGGTGCTTTCTCTGTGGGCCGTTTTTCCTAATGCTTTCGTTCCTCAAATGCCTGGCACCCATCGACTGTGAGCTCACATGGATGAGCAGGGCACCCAAGAATATTCTGGAAGCCCCATTCCAGGGTAGCCTGACTGGACAAACTCCTCTCAGAAGCCCCAACATCAGCACCTTCTGGTCTCTTTGGGATCGATCAGCTGCCCCAGAGAAGAATCCTTCCATCCCAGCGGGAGGGAGTCCTGGAGCCCCAGTAGGAGGACCAGGCTGGGGCTCTGGTGTTTCCTATGCAAAATTTCACGTCCTTCCTCTATTCCATCCAGTGCCCCCTCTACCCCTCTATCTATGGATGCTCAGCTCTGGTTTTTCTCAGAGATGGCGTAAGGATGATCTACCTGCCTCTGAAGTCATTCTTAAGTCATCCTTGAACAGACAATTATTTCCAGTTGCATTATCATCATCCAGAGGCGGTGTCCCGGTTTCCTGGGGCCTTCAGAGTCTGCAGCGCAGATGGGCAGCTCTGGCTGTCCCCACTCTCACCCAAGGCTCCCTTAGTGTATGCAGCCTAGGGTTTGCAGGAAGCGTCACCCTCCCTGTGTGCCTTCTACCTTACGCAGGCTGTTGCTGTTCTCACCCCACATCTTACATGCCCTTGTTGGGTTATATATGCCCACATCTCCATGGACTATTTTTGGGTGGATTTGAGGAAGGTGATAAGCCAAATGTGCATGTTCAATCCATTCTTCTTAACCAGAAGTCCAAGTTCTGAATGGATATTGACTTTATTAAACTTCACATCAGTGACATGGAATGTGTAGGAATTATTACTATTATCTCCATTTACCACTGAGAAAAGTGGAATCACAGGAGAGTTATGTAATTTACTAATTCTCAGCTGGGGGATTCTGGGCTGAAATCATACAGAATTCTAGGAGAAAGGTTTTGTGCATTGCTTAGAAGTATGCAGAGAGGAGAACATGGGTGGAGAGAAGATGTCAGACCAGGGGCCGGCTCATGCAAGGTATGTGAGCAGCATGGCTGAGCTGGGAACCACAGGAAGACTGCAGTGCTTAATTCTAGATTTTACGGAAGGGCTCACCATGCCTACTTCTGTGCACCATGGGGAATTTGACTTACAAGACACATGGGATGTTTCCACGTCCACTTTGCTTCTTCATCAAGGCCACCATCCTCACCCCTCCTGGTATTGGGGTTTGAGCTTGGGCAGTTGGCTTTATGAATGGGCTCTACGTCTCCAGCCCCAGCCTGAGTCCAGTCTGGGCTCCAGGAAATCTCTCTCAGCAGAGACCAATGGGGAAGTGACTGGTGGCTGAGCTGAGAGAAGGTTACACGTGTGGGACACTCCGTGGGAAGGAGATTCTGCAACCCCATCTCCCAGACAATCACATGGAAATCTCAAGCCCACGTAACCCCTGATCATCGGGCCACACTTAGGGGAGATCAGATAAAGGGCCGCTTGCGGGTTCCCAGGATGCAGGACAGTGTCTTCCTAGTTGACTGGCAGGTCCAGCAGGCCAGGCTGAGCTGAGATGGGCCTCGTGCTCATTCCCATCTCCCAGAGCAGCAGAGGCCATCTGATGCCCAAGGGTGTAGGTGATAGTCTAGCACCAAGGGGATTTTACAGTCCCAGTGCAAACAGCAGGAGATACCAACATTACTCGGCAAGAGCTACCTTTCAGGCCAGCCTGGAGATCGGCCAAGTAACCAGGGACAACCAGGGACTCCACCCCAGGTTTGAACTTTTCCAGAGGTCTGGTTTTCAAGTCAGAGGTGGAAATCCATGTGGGAGTATAGGCTGATCCCTCCTCCCATACTCAGCCCAATCCATCGTCACCTAGGCAGGTGGCTATAAGCGTCTTTCCACCAGCTTCCTAGCACCTTCTGCTCTGTGCTGAGAAGAACTACAGAGGCAGAGGTTCTGGGGCAGGCCCAGTCCTGCTGGTAGGATCTAGCCAGAAGCTGGGTTCACAGTGTTCCTTATGTCAAGCAGCAATGGCAAACGTTGCACTCATGGGTGTCAACTGCGAAGCCAGGCTTCGCCTCACCTGAGCTTAAGGAATGTTCTGGAAAGTGATGTGGGTGGTCCTGAAAGTGAACCCCTACTCCAGTGTTTTCAGGAACCCCTACTCCAGTGTTACCAAGCTTAGAGGCCATGTTACTTTCCAACTCTCTCATCCGAGCACTTCATGGGGACTCCAATAAGCAGGACTGAAGGTTCTAAACCTCCAAAATCCCTGTCAAAGCTGCAGCATTGCAAGTCAGCTCTCATGCCCAGCAGCCAAGCCTGTCTGCCTTTTGCACACGGCATCCTTGATGCAGAGTGTGAACACCCACATGGGATATGGCCTCGATCTAGGGGCACATACCCTCACATGCTGTGCCTTTGGGGGAAAGGCAGGGCTGAAGATGCCCCCATTTTTTAAATTTACATTTCCATTCTTTAATCTTCAATTCTGATCTGCAGTTGAGAAATTCTAAATCAATTAGGATTGCCTTCCTTTCGTTCCTAAAAACAGATTCTGTTTCAAAGACCAAACAGAGAACTTAAGGAGAGAAATATTTTGGATTTTCGGAGTACTCATCTTAACTTCCACAGGCTGTTTTATAAAAGTACTTGATTAAAGGAACAGAAAAAAGAATGAAACAATGTAGGATCTTAGTGCATTAGAGAGTGCACTGCAGCATCAGCTTAGGATATTCTGCCAGTTTAAAAAGTATTCATGCTCCCCCTTTCTCTGCTTGGCAAACTCCTATTCATCCCTTCATATCCTAACTCAAATGCCCTATCATCTGTGGAAGATTTTCTGACCGCACTGTCCATTTCATCTCTAGAAACAATTAATGCTTTTTGTGTGATGCAGCCACACAGCTCTCAGTATGTACTTTCTGTGTAGTTTGTATTTTAATCGGCTATGTATAAAACCTCACATCTATAAACTGTCTTCCAAACTCACAAAAGCAGAGACTAAGCCTTACATAGTTCACAGTGGTTGTAAAAAAGTGTTGAAAATTCACATGCCACCCCTGCAAAGGCTTCCCAGAATCCCTGGGCAGCAGGAAAATCTACAGACAAGTGATTTAGACTTCTCCCCTCACCACCCACGGCCCACCATGGTAGTGCGCAGTGGATCTCACTCCTTCCCTTAGGTTGTGTAAAAGGCAAAAACGAATTAAAATCCTTCTCTGTAGTCCTCTCATAAGATGTATAAAGAAGGACATCTGCATTCTTTTCTTCTAGCAAATGAACTTTAAGAATCAGTTGTGGCCGGGTGAGGTGGCTTACGCCTGTAATCCCAGCACTTTGGGAGGTGGAGGTGGGCAGATCACTTGAGTTCAGGAGTTCAAGACCAGCCTACCCAACATGGTGAAACCGCTTCTCTAATGAAAATACAATAATTAGCCGGATGTGGTGGCACACACCTGTAATCCCAGCTACTCGGGAGGCTGAGGCAGGAGAATTGCTTGAACCCAGGGGGCAGAGGTTGCAGTCAGCTGAGATTGCACCACTGCACTCCAGCCTAGGTGACAGAGTGAGACTCCATCTCAAAAAAAAAAAAAAAAAAGAATCAGTTGTGTCTTGTGCAGACCATTATGTGGCATATACCTCAACTGTGGTCAGGTCAATCCTGCACTAACCCCAGGCAGGGAGCCCCAACCTCAGGGTCCTGGGAGAGGTGGGATTGCCGGCTCTGGAACCAGAATACTAAATTCTAACTCTACTAATTCTAAGCTGTGGGACCTCAGGTAAGTGACTTGATGTCTTGAAGCCTCAATTTTCTTATCTGTGAAATGGGCACAATTAACATCAACAAATTTAGAGAATTATTGTAAGAAATAACTGAGATCAAGTGTAAAGTGTTTAGAACACAGTTGCTGAATCATAATGACAGCTTAATAATGCTAGTTATTTTTTTCTGTTATGAAAAGTATCAGTATAAATCCTATTCCCTCTCTTCCCTGAGCACTTAGAGAAAAGAGAGGATCGCAAGAAGGGGGTGGAGTCTTTCCAGGCTCTCTGCTGTCCAGGCTCTCTGCTGTTCCTTTCTTATCACTGTGTCCTGTGGGGAGAGACTGTCAGCCAGTTGGCCCTGATTAAGGAGAAGGAGAGAGGAACGCCCCCCACACCCCCTACACACACACACATACCACCATCCCCTGCGTTACTCACATGACTTCCCTCTCTCCCTTCCCTTTAGGGCTGGAAGGGGGCTGCAGTGTAGAGAAAGCATAGGTAAAAGACACAGTACTTTGGAATGGTGAGTCATGCATTCTTAAATACATAAGGCCTGGGTGGAATGAAAAATAATTTAGGACTAAGAGGAAGGAAGTCTCTCTCCAAGAAAGGTTCAGCTGGTGCACCCCACTCCTGACACCATGGTGGCCGTGACCCTACCTGGCTCCAGCCCCTGGCTTCCTCCAGGTTGGTTCTCCTCCATCTCTGAATGCCCAGGTCTAGAACACCATGGGAGAGTAATTGTTGAATATCTGAAAGTAACTAGACTTCAATAGGCTCATTTGGGGCCATGTTTAACCTAAAGGGAAGACTGGTAAGAGATTGATAACAGATCACTGGCAATCGAAGTTTAAAATCAAATTTTAAAGTTTAGTTAGATGAAGGGATACAGACGTTGAATCATCTTTAAATAGAATAGGAGAGAGAAGTAATATAGAACAGGATTTTTAGATATTTTCCCATTTTAAAATGAGAAATCATTTGAGGGAATCATAATATTAATAAAACCAGTAATAATAAAAGAAATTAAGTTTTATTAAACGCCTGCTTTATTGTATAATAACTAACTGTTATTGAATGTTTATTAAAAAGTTAGTAACTAACTTTTATTGAATGAGACAATGTGCTGAGTGCCTCATTAAATTTTTACAACAACCCTGTAAAGGAGCTACTGTTGTCCCCATTTTACAGATGGCCAGGTTGAGGTTTAGAAAGACTAAGCAACTCAGTCGGGCGCGGTGGCTCACGCCTGTAATCCCAGCACTTTGGGAGGCTGAGGTGGGCAGATTACAAGGTCAGGAGATCAAGACCATCCTGGCTAATACAGTGAAACCCCATCTCTACTAAAAATACAAAAAACTAACTGGGCGTGGTGGCAGGTGCCTATAGTCCCAGCTACTCAGGAGCTCAGGAGGCTGAGGCAGGAGAATGGTGTGAACCCAGGAGGCAGAGCTTGCAGTGAGCCGAGATTGGGCCACTGCACTCCAGCCTGGGCAACAGAGCAAGACTCCGTCTCAAAAAAAAAAAAAAAAAAAAAGACTAAGCAACTCATTCACAGAGCTCATGGGTGGCTCATGGAGGCAGTACAGTCTGACTGTGGATGCTATAGACAATAGGTACCTGAACTAATACAATTCTGCCAATGGGTATGGACTTCCTACTATGTTCTCAACTTCTCCTGTAGGAACACTGGAGTAGAAATGTGGTTCTCCCTTCTGAAAGTTTATAACCTAGTTCTGATGCCAGAACCCATGCATTAAATTATTCAGCAGCCAAATAAGAATTAAGTTTGAAATGCAAGATGAAAGAAATTAAAAAGTAGGGCTACAGTTTTCTTATCTGCTACAGATATTGTATTGTCTTGACCTCTTCTATGTTGTCATCTAACCGTTTCAGCTCTAGAGCTACTTCCATGGTAACATGCAGTGTGGCCTTGGCCAAGCCCCATCACTGCTGAACCTCAGGCTTCTTAGCTATAATTCAATCTCCAAGCTTTCATTAAGGGTGTAGAGTTTATGGAGTCCTTTGCCATCACACACATGGAGGCTTCAAAAACGAGTGGGACCAGGTTAACCACGTTCTTGCCTTGAAGACGTTCCCAATTTATAGATTGAAAGGGTTAAACCAGCATGAAGCACAGAATGTATAGGGAGTATGATTGCTGCTGTGGCTGTTGTTTTTAGTGAAGAAGTGGTAACATTCTCAGAATTCCAATGGAAGACCCCTGAGAGATGCCTAGAGATGCCTGCAGTGCCAGTGGTCATGAGGATGATTGGGTCAATGTTTGGCAGGGGCATCTTTGTTTCGAAGATTTCACGGTGCTAAACAAGTTAATGTGTAAATTAAAATCAATTATCTTCAGATAATTGCCTCTGCCTCCATCTTTCTCACTCTTATTCTCCTCTTTATTCCCTCGGCCTTGAAGGCCTACAGCTTGGAATGATGGCACATGAAGTTGAAAGTAAAGTGGCGGCGGGGGCGGAGCAAGATGGCCGAATAGGAGCAGCTCCAGTCTTCAACTCCCAGCGCCAGCAACACAGAAGACCGGTGATTTCGGCATTTTCAACTGAGGTACTGGGTTCATCTCACTGGGGAGTGCCGGACGATCGGTACTGGTCAGCTGCTGCAGCCCGACCAGCGAGAGCTGAAGCAGGGCGAGGCATTGCCTCACCTGAGAAGCGCAAGGGGGAAGGGAATCCCTTTTCCTAGCCAGGGGAACTGAGACACACAACACCTGGAGAATCGGGTAACTCCCACCCCAATACTGCGCTTTGAGCAAACAGGCACACCAGGAGATCATATCCCACACCTGGCCGGGAGGGTCCCACACCCACGGAGCCTCCCTCATTGCTACTACAGCAGTCTGTGATCTACCGGCAAGGCAGCAACGAGGCTGGGGGAGGGGCGCCCGCCATTGCTGAGGCTTAAGTAGGTAAACAAAGCTGCTGGGAAGCTCGAACTGGGTGGAGCTCACAGCAGCTCAAGGAAACCTGCCTGTCTCTGTAGACTCCACCTCTGGGGGCAGGGCACAGAAAACAATAACAAAGCAGCAGACACCTCTGCAGACGCAAACGACTCTGTCTGACAGCTTTGAAGAGAGCAGTGGATCTCCCAACACGGAGGTTGAGATCTGAGAAGGGACAGACTCCCTGCTCAAGCGGGTCCCTGACCCCTGAGTAGCCTAACTGGGAGACATCCCCCACTAGGGGCAGTCTGACACCCCACACCTCACAGGGTGGAGTACACCCCTGAGAGGAAGCTTCCAAAGCAAGAATCAGACAGGTACACTTGCTGTTCAGAAATATTCTATCTTCTGCAGCCTCTGCTGCTGTTACCCAGGCAAACAGGGTCTGGAGTGGACCTCAAGCAATCTCCAACAGACCTACAGCTGAGGGTCCTGACTGTTAGAAGGAAAACTATCAAACAGGAAGGACACCTACACCAAAACCCCATCAGTACATCACCATCATCAAAGTCCAGAGGCAGATAAAACCACAAAGATGGGGAAAAAGCAGGGCAGAAAAGCTGGAAATTCAAAAAACAAGAGCGCATCTCCCCCGGCAAAGGAGCGCAGCTCATCGCCAGCAACGGATCAAAGCTGGACGGAGAATGACTTTGACGAGATGAGAGAAGAAGGCTTCAGTCCATCAAATTTCTCAGAGCTAAAGGAGGAATTACGTACCCAGCGCAAAGAAACTAAAAATCTTGAAAAAAAAGTGGAAGAATTGACGGCTAGACTAATTAATGCAGAGAAGGTCATAAACGAAATGAAAGAGATGAAAACCATGACACGAGAAATACGTGACAAATGCACAAGCTTCAGTAACCGACTCGATCAACTGGAAGAAAGAGTATCAGCAATTGAGGATCAAATGAATGAAATGAAGCGAGAAGAGAAACCAAAAGAAAAAAGAAGAAAAAGAAATGAACAAAGCCTGCAAGAAGTATGGGATTATGTAAAAAGACCAAATCTACGTCTGATTGGGGTGCCTGAAAGTGAGGGGGAAAATGGAACCAAGTTGGAAAACACTCTTCAGGATATCATCCAGGAGAACTTTCCCAACCTAGTAGGGCAGGCCAACATTCAAATCCAGGAAATACAGAGAACGCCACAAAGATACTCCTCGAGAAGAGCAACTCCAAGACACATAATTGCCAGATTCACCAAAGTTGAAATGAAGGAAAAAATCTTAAGGGCAGCCAGAGAGAAAGGTCGGGTTACCCACAAAGGGAAGCCCATCAGACTCACAGCAGATCTCTCGGCAGAAACTCTCCAAGCCAGAAGAGAGTGGGGGCCAATATTCAACATTCTTAAAGAAAAGAATTTTAAACCCAGAATTTCATATCCAGCCAAACTAAGTTTCATAAGTGAAGGAGAAATAAAATCCTTTACAGATAAGCAAATGCTTAGAGATTTTGTCACCACTAGGCCTGCCTTACAAGAGACCCTGAAGGAAGCACTCAACATGGAAAGGAACAACCGGTACCAGCCATCTCAAAAACATGCCAAAATGTAAAGACCATCGAGGCTAGGAAGAAACTGCATCAACTAATGAGCAAAATAACCAGTTAATATCATAATGGCAGGATCAAGTTCACACATAACAATCTTAACCTTAAATGTAAATGGACTAAATGCTCCAATTAAGAGACACAGACTGGCAAACTGGATAAAGAGTCAAGACCCATCAGTCTGCTGTATTCAGGAGACCCATCTCACACGCAGAGACATACATAGGCTCAAAATAAAGGGATGGAGGAAGATTTACCAAGCAAATGGAGAACAAAAAAAAGCGGGGGTTGCAATACTAGTCTCTGATAAAACAGACTTTAAACCATCAAAGATCAAAAGAGACAAAGAAGGCCATTACATAATGGTAAAGGGATCAATTCAACAGGAAGAGCTAACTATCCTAAATATATATGCACCCAATACAGGAGCACCCAGATTCATAAAGCAAGTCCTTAGAGACTTACAAAGAGACTTAGACTCCCATACAATAATAATGGGAGACTTCAACACTCCATTGTCAACATTAGACAGATCAACGAGACAGAAAGTTAACAAGGATATCCAGGAATTGAACTCATCTCTGCAGCAAGCAGACCTAATAGACATCTATAGAACTCTCCACCCCAAATCAACAGAATATACATTCTTCTCAGCACCACATCGTACTTATTCCAAAATTGACCACGTAATTGGAAGTAAAGCACTCCTCAGCAAATGTACAAGAACAGAAATTATAACAAACTGTCTCTCAGACCACAGTGCAATCAAACTAGAACTCAGGACTAAGAAACTCAATCAAAACCGCTCAACTACATGGAAACTGAACAACCTGCTCCTGAATGACTACTGGGTACATAACGAAATGAAGGCAGAAATAAAGATGTTCTTTGAAACCAATGAGAACAAAGATACAACATACCAGAATCTCTGGGACACATTTAAAGCAGTGTGTAGAGGGAAATTTATAGCACTAAATGCCCACAAGAGAAAGCAGGAAAGATCTAAAATTGACACTCTAACATCGCAATTAAAAGAACTAGAGAAGCAAGAGCAAACACATTCGAAAGCTAGCAGAAGGCTAGAAATAACTAAGATCAGAGCAGAACTGAAGGAGATAGAGACACAAAAAACCCTCCAAAAAATCAATGAATCCAGGAGTTGGTTTTTTGAAAAGATCAACAAAATTGACAGACCACTAGCAAGACTAATAAAGAAGAAAAGAGAGAAGAATCAAATCGACGCAATTAAAAATGAAAAAGGGGATATCACCACCGACCCCACAGAAATACAAACTACCATCAGAGAATACTATAAACACCTCTACGCAAATAAACTGGAAAATCTAGAAGAAATGGATAATTTCCTGGACACTTACACTCTTCCAAGACTAAACCAGGAAGAAGTTGAATCCCTGAATAGACCAATAGCAGGCTCTGAAATTGAGGCAACAATTAATAGCCTACCAACCAAAAAAAGTCCAGGACCAGATGGATTCACAGCTGAATTCTACCAGAGGTACAAGGAGGAGTTGGTACCATTCCTTCTGAAACTATTCCAATCAATAGAAAAAGAGGGAATCCTCCCTAACTCATTTTATGAGGCCAACATCATCCTGATACCAAAGCCTGGCAGAGATACAACAAAAAAAGAGAATTTTAGACCAATATCCCTGATGAACATCGATGCAAAAATCCTCAATAAAATACTGGCAAACCGGATTCAGCAACACATCAAAAAGCTTATCCACCATGATCAAGTGGGCTTCATCCCTGGGATGCAAGGCTGGTTCAACATTCGCAAATCAATAAACATAATCCAGCATATAAACAGAACCAAAGACAAGAACCACATGATTATTTCAATAGATACAGAAAAGGCTTTTGACAAAATTCAACAGCCCTTCATGCTAAAAACGCTCAATAAATTCGGTATTGATGGAACGTACCTCAAAATAATAAGAGCTATTTATGACAAACCCACAGCCAATATCATACTGAATGGGCAAAAACTGGAAAAATTCCCTTTGAAAACTGGCACAAGACAGGGATGCCCTCTCTCACCACTCCTATTCAACATAGTGTTGGAAGTTCTGGCTAGGGCAATCAGGCAAGAGAAAGAAATCAAGGGTATTCAGTTAGGAAAAGAAGAAGTCAAATTGTCCCTCTTTGCAGATGACATGATTGTATATTTAGAAAACCCCATTGTCTCAGCCCAAAATCTCCTTAAGCTGATAAGCAACTTCAGCAAAGTCTCAGGATACAAAATTAATGTGCAAAAATCACAAGCATTCTTATACACTAGTAACAGACAAACAGAGAGCCAAATCATGAATGAACTTCCATTCACAATTGCTTCAAAGAGAATCAAATACCTAGGAATCCAACTTACAAGGGATGTAAAGGACCTCTTCAAGGAGAACTACAAACCACTGCTCAGTGAAATAAAAGAGGACACAAACAAATGGAAGAACATACCATGCTCATGGATAGGAAGAATCAATATCGTGAAAATGGCCATACTGCCCAAGGTAATTTATAGATTCAATGCCATCCCCATCAAGCTACCAATGAGTTTCTTCACAGAATTGGAAAAAACTGCTTTAAAGTTCATATGGAACCAAAAAAGAGCCCGCATCTCCAAGACAATCCTAAGTCAAAAGAACAAAGCTGGAGGCATCACGCTACCTGACTTCAAACTATACTACAAGGCTACAGTAACCAAAACAGCATGGTACTGGTACCAAAACAGAGATATAGACCAATGGAACAGAACAGAGTCCTCAGAAATAATACCACACATCTACAGCCATCTGATCTTTGACAAACCTGAGAGAAACAAGAAATGGGGAAAGGATTCCCTATTTAATAAATGGTGCTGGGAAAATTGGCTAGCCATAAGTAGAAAGCTGAATCTGGATCCTTTCCTTACTCCTTATACGAAAATTAATTCAAGATGGATTAGAGACTTAAATGTTAGACCTAATACCATAAAAATCCTAGAGGAAAATCTAGGTAGTACCATTCAGGACATAGGCATGGGCAAAGACTTCATGTCTAAAACACCAAAAGCAACGGCAGCAAAAGCCAAAATTGACAAATGGGATCTCATTAAACTAAAGAGCTTCTGCACAGCAAAAGAAACTACCATCAGAGTGAACAGGCAACCTACAGAATGGGAGAAAATTTTTGCAATCTACTCATCTGACAAAGGGCTAATATCCAGAACCTACAAAGAACTCCAACAAATTTACAAGAAAAAAACAAACAACCCCATCAAAAAGTGGGCAAAGGATATGAATAGACATTTCTCAAAAGAAGACATTCATACAGCCAACAAACACATGAAAAAATGCTCATCATCACTGGCCATCAGAGAAATGCAAATCAAAACCACAATGAGATACCATCTCACACCAGTTAGAATGGCGATCATTCAAAAGTCAGGAAACAACAGGTGCTGGAGAGGATGTGGAGAAATAGGAACACTTTTACACTGTTGGTGGGATTGTAAACTAGTTCAACCATTATGGAAAACAGTATGGCGATTCCTCAAGGATCTAGAACTAGATGTACCATATGACCCAGCCATCCCATTACTGGGTATATACCCAAAGGATTATAAATTATGCTGCTATAAAGACACATGCACACGTATGTTTATTGCAGCACTATTCACAATAGCAAAGACTTGGAATCAACCCAAATGTCCATCAGTGACAGATTGGATTAAGAAAATGTGGCATATATACACCATGGAATACTATGCAGCCATAAAAAAGGATGAGTTTGTGTCCTTTGTAGGGACATGGATGCAGCTGGAATCCATCATTCTTAGCAAACTATCACAAGAACAGAAAACCAAACACCGCATGTTCTCACTCATAGGTGGGAACTGAACAATGAGATCACTTGGACTCGGGAAGGGGAACATCACACACCGGGGCCTATCATGGGGAGGGGGGCGGGGGGAGGGATTGCATTGGGAGTTATACCTGATGTAAATGACGAGTTGATGGGTGCAGCACACCAACAAGGCACAAGTATACATATGTAACAAACCTGCACGTTATGCACATGTACCCTACAACTTACAGTATAATAATAATAAATAAATTAAAAAAAAAAAAATAAAAAAAAAATAA